>NC_068984.1:75722170-75722869 GCF_001194135.2 Octopus bimaculoides
AGACAGACAGACAGACAGACAGACAGACAGAGACAGACAGACAGAGGCAAGACAGACAGACAGAGGCAAGACAGACAGACAGACAGACAGACAGACAGACAGACAGACAGACAGACAGACAGACAGACAGACAGACAGACAGACAGAGTGTGTGAATATGTGTGCATGTTGTATGAATATACAAGCTTATATATATTCCTGAATGTTAATATGTATACTACAGTATGTATGTATACATTGCCCCACTCGTTTGTATATATGATTGTATGAATATATGATTTTTGCATGTATTATATTTAGTATGTGTGTGTATGCGTGTGAGAGAGAGTGTGTGAGTGCGTGTGCGTGTATGTGTGTGTGTGAGAGAAAGAGAGGTCTGTTTAAATGCGTGCCTTTGGTTTCTATTTTGGGTATAAATATTCAAGAACGTTAATATATACACAGCATTATATATGCATGCTATTTGCTTTCATGTCTGTAGATATTAATGTATGTAGTCTTGTATAATATAAATAGTGCGTATGTGTATCCAGTTGTGTGCAGGTGCGTATCTGTGTGTGTGTGTGTGTGGCGAAAGAGGTTGTAATTTCTGTTTATATCTCTGTGTGTACCTGTTATATGTATGTGTATGTATTTTCCTACATGTATATACATATATATATATATATATATATATATATATATATATATATATATATA
>NC_068984.1:75724826-75727796 GCF_001194135.2 Octopus bimaculoides
CAACGCTGAAAAGAAAAATCAAACAGCATTTCAACTCTGAGTATGTGTGTATGTCTGTGCATGTACAAGGGATGTATGTGAATGTTTGTATCTGCGATTATTATGTACCTTATTTTATACCTTATTTATATATAAAATACTACAATTAGCCGTCATTTTTGACGGCACGGGGTCAGCTAGTACTTAAAGAATACACAACGGTGGTTGTGCTGCTTTAGAAAGCTTGTCAGATCATTATCAACCGTTTCCCTGTTCAAAGCATTTTCATATATTTCTCCTAAACTTTCATGCTTGTTTTCTGTCTTTCAGTGAGCCCTAGTTTCAAACCTTCTGAGTAATACAAAGCTTTCTTTCATATGTTCCAAGTTACTCTATTAGTTGAAAAAAAACTAGGAATATGTATTATATACAATGCATGGATACCAGGGAAATATGGGATATCTTGTGTATCACATCGGATACACAGGACTGGAGAAAGGTTGAAGCAATACGTTTGCAGTGAACATATCTTTGATATTTTTTATAATACGTTTAACATTACCTCATAAGCGTTGTCTACTACCAACTTTGTCCAGCCATCCGTACCCATTAGGGCTATCGAAGAAAATATTCCCAGTATCCGTTGAACATATAGCAAGGGGGTTTGAAATATAAAAACCACGGGCTTCCTCGGTGTTTCCATCCACCAAATTCTCTCACAATTTCATTGTAGGCTTGTTTTGGTTAATATTAGGTCAAATATTTTTTTGTCCAGTGAAAAGTATCAGTAATGGAGAATACATCAAAACTAAGCTTTGTTATTCTCTCATCAGTTGTTTTGTTGCTGACCAATGTTAGTTGACTGTGATTGAAATGAGTAGACTTATAAATCCCGCTTTATTTCCCAAAATAATGTTTTTACACTTTTAAAAATTTCAGATGTTTTTACCTTAAGAAGACGAAAGCCGTTGAGTGTAATTTGCTGAAGATCTGGATAGTATTCGACCAAAGCCTTGAGTGGATTTGGTAGACGGAAACTGAAAGAAGCACGTCGTATATATGTATATATATATATATATATGTATGTCTGTGTATGTGTGTCTGTGTTTGTCCCCCCCACCCCCAACATCGCTTGACAACCGATGCTGGTGTGTTTATGTCCCCGTAACTTAGCGGTTCGGCAAAAGAGACCGATAGAATAAGTAGTAGGCTTACAAATAATAAGTCCTGGGGTCGATTTGCTCGACTAAAGGCGGTGCTCCAGCATGGCCACAGTCAAAAGACCGAAACAAGTAAAAGAGTATATTTGGTAATCTGGTAAAGATTTTTTTGATAACTCATTGCTTTGATTATTGTTGGTACTATTGTTGCTGTTGTTGTTGTTGCTGTTGTTGTTGTTGTTGTTGCTGTTGGTGTTGTTGCTGTTGTTATTGTTGGTAATGTTACCGCTGTCATCGTTGTCCTTATTGTTGTCGTCATCGTCATCGTTGTTGCTGTTTAGCTTCACGTCAGCCCTACAATCCCACTCATAACCATCTCATTTTTTTTTTCTTTCTCAAGCATAGTATATCTAGACTACACTATGCAATACATCGCAACTCTTTCGATACTACCGTATGCAATTTAAGGAAGACTTGACTACTGTTTCGTGTATTTCATGTAACTACATAAAGGATATTTCACTGGAGTAGCACGATTTTTTTATATATGTGTTTTTTTATTCTTTCGGACCCATTGGGCAGACATATGATCAGACGTATTTCAGATATGACCAACCCGTCTTTTTCTGCATTTAACACATCTGCCAATACACCCTTCCCTTAAAAAAAAAATACTGTAAGCTGCTATCTGTAGCGTCCCCAGAGACCATACAGAAACATACCCTATAGTATCTTTTTTAGCCTGGTACTTATTCTATCATTCACTTTTGCCGAACCATTAAGTTACTGGGGTCGTAAACAGCATGGGGACAAACACAGACACACCGACAAATACACACATATATATATATACATATATATACACACATATATATACACACATATATAAACACACACACACACATTTCTTTAATTTTCCGCCTACCAAATCCGCTCGCAAGGTTTTGGTCGGCCCGAGGCTATAGTAGAAGACACTTGCCCAAAGTGCCACACAATGGGACTGAACCCAGAACCATGTGGTGGGGAAGCAAACCTCTTACCACACAACCACTCCTGCTGTGATTTCTCTTTGTTCACCATTCTGCGTATGGTTCTACCTCACAGCAAATAAAAAAAGTATGAACATTCCTTTACCATCTTTAACATTCCACTTCACGTTCCTCTTCCATTCTCTCTTCCATCTTCTCTATTTCCTTAGTTCTTGCTTCCTTTCTATTTTGTTTCTCTTTCTCTCTTTTACAGTGTTCCAATTCTTTTCACCCGCCTTCTCTGGTATCACCACTAGTGCTAGCAACACCACCACCACCGCCTCTGCCCCTTGTATTGTCTCCATCACTATCCCTACCAATACCATTATCCCTACTACCACCGCAACCACTTCAACAGTAATCACCAGCATAAATAACACCATCGCCATAACAACCATATCACCACCACCCCCCACCACCACCACCACCACCAAAACCACCATCACCACTATCACCACCAGCTTTATCGTCGCACCGTCCTCATCAGCTTCACTACAAGCAACGTCAATGCGACTAATAGCGCCACGTTTTCACCATCAATACCACTACCACGACTACCAACAACATTATCACCACCACCACCACCACCACCAGCAACACCAGCACAACTGCAGCCATCAGCAGCATCAACACCGCCGCCACCATAAATACTTCGGAGAAAATCTTCTGACCATTGTTACCAGGAGTCGAGAGTCGATTCTCTCACTAAAGTATTAAGTATCAAGCTTCTGGAAGGTTCGTGATTTTCAACACAATTGGACGAAAATATTTTGTTCTGCAGTTGATCCATTGATTGCCAATTT
>NC_068984.1:75727806-75730405 GCF_001194135.2 Octopus bimaculoides
TCTCTCTCTCTCTCTCTCTCTCTCTCTCTCTCTCTCTCTCTCTCTCTCTCTCTCTTTGTATGTATGTATATATATATATAAACATGTATGAATTCTGCGTATATTGACGGATTTCCACATATATATCGAGTAAAAAGAGAATTCTTGCTGTATGATAAGTTTTGAACGTTATAAGATTATTATTACCCGAATGATGTTAAACTGTATGTATGTATGTATGTATGTATGTGGGCGTGTGTGCGTGCGTCCGTGTGTCCGTGCGTCCGTCCGTGCGTCCGTGCGTCCGTGCGCGCGCGCGTGTGTGTGTGTGTGTACATATGTATACTAGCAGAATCCCTGGGATGACCAGGCTGAGAAGTAGTTATAAATTGTTAAGATATGTTCTTAATAAAGTCATTTTCTACGTGATGGAATAGTCTTTGGTTTCTCTTTCCTCTCCAGTTATAGCAGTCTGGTGTCTAATACACCGTGCTACAATTTAATAGTATATTTTGTAATTTAATTATAAAAAATCACATATAACTAATTGAAAACTGTTAAGCAGAGATATAAGATTAACCAAAGTAAAAACTGTTTTATTCAATTTGAAACTATTTTTGAACTTAATGTTTTATTTGTTATTCTTGAAATATTTTAATTCTTATATTTTAAGTAGAAACCGTAATTTTAGATGAATCACTCTTAGAAATAAGGCTATTCTCGAATATGTGGAAACTGGAGTGTCCACAGGAAATCCACATACTCAAATATCAGAACTGCAATGCATGCATTATTAATGAATTGTTAAGATTCATGATGAGCTTCAGCTTATATTGATATTATATCTGTGGTCTTAATAACATTGTAAATTCTGAACGTTCACGTCATTCTTTTAGGATACACAATATTTTAAGTTTTATCGATAGGGATTATGGCGGTGACCATCTAGTGATGATCTAACATAAAACTGACCACGAGCAAACCAGGTTCCTCAAGTTGTAATCCAGCAAAAAATATTGTTTGCCCTTGAGATTTATTGATTGATAAGGCAAAGATTAATGTTCAGGAGACTGTATATTCTAATTCAAAAGGTCATATCTGAAGGAATGAATATCTTTCTAGATAAAATTACAACCTTTCTTTTGTGCAACAAGTGAGAATATTAGCCTCAATAAGTAGTGAAACAAGCTTCTTATCCTAGAGCCTTGCATCATTGCATAGCTGTGACTGGTCCTATTTATGTATTAGCATTATTAAGGATCCTTATTTCTTATTCACAACATTTCTTATTGATTTGTAGGTAAGACTGCTTGCGGGAGTGCCTCTACGCCTGCCAGCTTACCAGATTATGCTGTTGGCCGTGGCATTTTTGAAAGCAAGTCTACCTGATTCACATGGCTATTTGTGTAGTAGCAATAAAATTGCAGGTAAGAGAACACCTTCCAAATCAATTTGTCTGCTGTCTTAACACTGGGTCAATGGCGCCATTTCTGTCATCGGGAGTATTATTTTACCAACTTGTAATCAATGTTTGGCAAACTGACCAGACAGCTAATGTCCAAAATGATGGATCTTCGTGTTACAGGTAGGTTGAAGATTTTAACTTCGATGTAAATTTATGATTATTTAAGGCAAACGTGAATTTCATTGACTTTTGTTCTTTTGAATTAGTCGCAGGATCAGACGAAAGTTACCTCAGAGTACCTCCAATTTATGAACTGTTATCAGATGTCGACAACGACAAGAAACTTTCTTATATGCAATTGTCCTTTTATACCAGACAATCATTTGGAATTCCGTGCCCGGTTCTCGAATTCTTTGTATTGTTGCAAACAGATGCACCATTTAGACGTGAGTGACGCAAAAACATAAAAGCAGAACGTGTTCATTCAATTTTTGTATAATTCCTCATCATCTTTTTCAAGTGTGATTGAATGGGTCAGAAACGGTGATGGGGTGAATTAAACTTCGTGAAGTATTTCTACAATCTAATTTCAAATCTCCTAGGAATCACGTTTATTTTGTCATCTTTCTGTACACGATGGAATAAGTACTAGTAAAATGCTGGGGGTTAATTAATTAAAGGTCACATTTTTTCCTAAAATGATACCCTTGTGTCATTGTCAGAAATGATTAGCGTTACCGTTGATGCATTAAAGTTCGCTGAGGTCAATTTTGCCGTTCATCCTTTCGTGGTCGATAAAATGAAGTACCAGTGAAGTACAGAATTGATGGACAACCACGAACCCCTCCCCTCAAAATTGCTGACATTATGCCTAAATCAGAAAGCATTATTACTGTTGCCGTTGAGGGCAATTGAGGTTTGGAGATGATGTTCTGATTTGCTTTATGTTGTTATCCCATTCGGGAATTTTATTACATATATTGCTTATCACTTTTTAAATATTTTTAATGACAATTATCAGACAGTTTATTACATTCCACCATCTATCTATCTCTCCACCCCTCCCTCCCCTCTCTCTCTCTCTCTTCTATCTAGATGTCACACCATGAACTTATCCGCCATATATTTGTAACGAATAAATAAGAAAAATACCACTGCCGTCATCATCGCCTTCTATATCAGCATCATCATCATCATCATCATCATCGTTGTAAC
>NC_068984.1:75730415-75730601 GCF_001194135.2 Octopus bimaculoides
TCATCATCATCATCATCATCAGATCCTTGATTATCAACATTATCAGTCATCTTCGTTATTATACCGTCATCATCATCTCCATCACCATAAACATTATCGCTGTCATTATAAACATTGTCGCTATAATCATCACTATAATCATCACCGTCATCATCATCATCGTCATCATTATCAGCAACACCACCA
>NC_068984.1:75730611-75734901 GCF_001194135.2 Octopus bimaculoides
CCGTCATCATCGCCTTCTATATCAGCATCATCATCATCATCATCATCATCGTTGTAACATTTTTCATTTGCAGTTGTTGCTATTACATTCTCCACTACTACTACTACTACTACTACTACTACTACTACTACTACTATAATTTCGCACCGTCTTAATATTCTTTCATTACCATCATCGCCACCATTATCACCATCATCATCAATATCGTTATAAGCATCATCGTCATCATCATCATCATCATCATCATCATCATCATCATCATCATCTTCATCATCATCATCATCATCATCCTCATTATCATCATCATCATCATTATCACCACCCCAACCGTCATAGTCATCATCATCATCATCATCATCATCATCATCATCATCATCATCATCATCATCATCATCAGATCCTTGATTATCAACATTATCAGTCATCTTCGTTATTATACCGTCATCATCATCTCCATCACCATAAACATTATCGCTGTCATTATAAACATTGTCGCTATAATCATCACTATAATCATCACCGTCATCATCATCATCGTCATCATTATCAGCAACACCACCATCACCAACGCCACCACCGCCATTCCTCCACAACCACCGCCAACTTCCATCGTACGTACGTACGTACGTACGTACAGTCTCCATTTTAAACATTCCTGCTAGCTAATAAGTATTGTTATTCTTTATAATATTACTATCGTTGTTGATATTGCTGTTATTATTAGCTTTGCTGTTATTATTTTTGTTGTTGTTTTCTAATTATCGAGCTGACCTCTACAGCCATCCCTCACAAACCTGCTCACCGCTATCCCCCCCCCCCCACTTCCACATCCCCATGCTTTGCCATCGCCGGATGGCATGATCTCTTTAGTTTTCTTGTCTCAACTCAGACTGTTAAGCATGATGGATGAGCCAGCCAAAATTGCTTTAGCACTTTACTACTTCTGCGTGAAACAATCAGCAACTCTCGTACCACCACCACCACCACTACCACCATGATTGTTGCCATTACTACCATTACTAACAAATACAATCACCACCAGCGAATACTATTGTCGTCAACACTATCCTTACCACCAAAAACAACGCCAATACTATCACTGCCAACAAACACTATCACAGCTACTATTATCACCACCACGAATACTACCACGACCACCAGTAGTATCGCCATCACCAATACTACCATCAACCAACAGACACTATCACGGCAACACTATCACCACTAAGCAACACTATATCACCACCAACCAACCCACCCATCGACCTACAGGAACGCCACCACCAATACTATCACCCTCAACCAACAAATACTGTCATGGCCGCTACCATCACCAACATGAATGCTATCACTACCATTCAGGTGGGCTGGTAGAATCGTTATCACGCCGGACAAAATGCTTAGCGGCATTTCGTCCGTCTTCACGTTCCGAGTTCAAATTACGCCGAGGTCAACTTTGCCTTTCATCCCCTCGGGGTCGATAAAATAGATACCAGTTGAATACTAGGGTCGATGTAGCCGACCTACTCCCTCCTTTAAAACTGCTGGCCCTGTGCTAAAATATGAAACCAATATTATCACCACTATTAATGCTATCGCCACTAAGAACTTTCTTAAGAGCAATACTAGAGTTTTTGTTTGTTTGTTTGTTTGTTTGTTTTTTTGCTGTTAAAAGAGACAAGGTTGGCTTGGCCCCACTGGTGGATGCTTACAATGTTCCCGTTTACTAAGTCAATACAGGTTTGGCATGTGATGTGTAGGATGCATGTGAGCGATGCATAGTTAGCGAACGTTAAAGAGGAATGAAGTGTTGTGTTATATGTATAATAGTAGGCTTCAACGAATGTGATGCCAAGTAGGTATTTTGATGTATAGAAGAGAGTAGAGGTGGAAAGCTTAACCTCGGGGAACACCAGAGTAGATTGAGAATGGGGTAGAGAGAGAACTCCGTCAAGGCATGTCGCAATGATACGATCTGATAGGAAAACACCCATCCAAAAGATGAAGGGTGGGTGGGACTTTGTTGATGTCTAGAATTAAAACATTGTTTTCACCGAACTTCTTAAAGTGAGGGGGCCACTGGTATGCGACATAACAGAGTATGCCTCTGATTTGTCTGTCTCTACCGAAGCCGCACTTGTGGCCACTGAGGAGGGAGAAGGAGAGGGAGAGAGGGAGAGAGAGAGAGAGAGAGAGAGAGTGCGACAGACAGACAGACAGACAGACAGACAGACAGACAGACAGACTGGCAGGCAGGCAAACAGACATTCAAAATAATGGAGAACGCCGCTGTTAATGGCGTTCCTCCATTATCTCGGTTAAGCCTGCCACGTCGCACCAATGCCTATCCCAACACGAGGAAGATTTGAATTCTGCACCGTGTTTGTCCAACATTGCAATTCTTGCTACCAACTAAGAAGACTGGTTATTTAAGTGTAAAAGTTTTCTTGGCCATGGATGCTGTGCAATATCGATGTAAGGGATGTGATTGTTGACCGCTCGCCTGGAACAAATATTTGGACATAAAATATCAGATGATCTCTCATCTTTCATGGTGACCTTACATCCATTACATTACCAAAGATGCATCACAAAAACTTGGATTGGAGCCCTGATCAATTGCCAATCCTTTATAAAGCTAAAATAAGCTCCACAGCCAAATCGTACTTACTATCAAAGATACAGAACTTTATTAATTGTTGCAATCTCGTTTATCTCGCATTTATTCATTTATTTTCTTTTTGTATTATTATTATTATTATTATTATTATTATTATTATTATTATTATTATTATTATTATTATTATTATTATTATTATTATTATTAAGGCGGTGAGCTGACAGAATGGTTGTTAGCAAATGCTTAGTGGCATTTCTTCCTTTTTACGTTCTGAGTTCAAATTCCGCCGACGTCGACCTCTTTCATCCTTCGGAGGTCAATAAGATAAGTACCAGCTGATCACTGGTATCGATGTAATCGATCTCTCTCCACTCAAAAAATTGCTGGCATTGCGCCTAAAGTGGGAACAAATATTTAAGGCGGTGAGCTGGTAGGATCGCTAGAGCATCGTATCTCACCGAACTCGACTTGAGCTTTCATTCTTTCAGGGTCGATAAAATAAGTACCAGTCAAGCACTGGAGTCAATAGTATCGACTTAGCCCTCACCCTGAAATTACTGGCCTTCTGCTAAAAATTGAAACCGTTATCAAAATACCTTCTTCTGTCTAGCGGTTATGGAGAAAGAGGCTGTGTGGTGGACGAGGCTGAAAGGGTTGTTGAGAGACGCCTTCCTCTTGAGTCATGTTCTCAACGACTTTTTTAAGTTCCACTTGGAAATGAAAGTGAGGGTGGAAAGGGAAGTGCTACATCCCAGTGAATTTATTAAGAGATGAGTGACTGTGGTAAAAAGGGTTAGAATGAATAAACACTTGTAAACTGGAGAGCATGAGAGAGAGGGTTTGTGCTTTTGGTGGTCAGGGTAATCCTGGATCTGTGGGGTTATTTAACTGGCTCAAGTTGGAGTTTCTCTTGTATCAGGAGAACTGCATCATTCTCGTTTATCTCATACTTTGAATGTTATGTTTATCGCATCTCAGTTTTTTTTACCATTTCTTTCTTCCCATTCTTTATGTAAATCCCCACACAAATTGTTGTCTGTCACTGTGATGTCCCGCCTCATCTGTGCCTCTGTACCTAATAAAAGAAACTATTATTGTTGTTGATGTTGTTGTTGTTGTTATTATTATTATTATTAGTAGTAGTAGTAGTAGTAGTAGTAGTAGTAGTAGTAGTAGTAGTAGTAGTAGTAGTATCCAACTTCCCATGAATATAATATTTAAAGCAGCTTTAGCTATGAAACATTTGTTACTCTCATTCGTTGGCAATGCTTTGTGTTTGTCTATTTATACGTCGGAAATACCAGGGCGGAGATTTTCTTCACAATTACACTATAACGCCCTTTTCAGTCAGCAACATCCCACAAAAATTGCTGATGTTGAAATATTGTTGCTTAGAACCCTAGTCTGCTCTGACTACGCATAATTATTATCGAAGACATTCATGCCATGTCCATTTTCTTTCCTCACATGTATATTCATTCCTCCACTTCACTCTCTATTTCGTATCTTATCTAAATTAACTATTGCTTAACCATTTTCTCACACCGTCTCCGATGAAGGGATATAATAAATATCCTGGAAATAGCTGTAAGGCCTTCTATTTATAAATATTCTAAAATCTTCACAGCCTTGATTTTTTATCTCATTCTGAAAACAAAAATTTATACGTG
>NC_068984.1:75735080-75738439 GCF_001194135.2 Octopus bimaculoides
ATATATATAAGACGGGCTTCTTTCAGTTACCGTCTACCAAATCCATTCACAATGCTTTGGTCGGCTTGGGGCTATAGCAAAAAGGGACACTTGCCCAAGGTGCCATGAGCTAAGACCATATGCGATCGGGAAGCAACCTTCTCACACAGCCACACCTATATATATATGTGTCTGTGTGTGTCTTTGTATGTCTGTGTGTCTATGTGTGTGTGTGTGTGTGTGTGTGTGTGTGTGCGCGTGCGTGTTTTTATGTATGTATTTATGTATGTACATCTGCCGTCTAATGACTGAAACAGGTCAATGTATATATGCTGGCACACACGCATATACACTCTCACATACATGCTATATTTATGTGTGTGTGCGCACATGCATGTGTGTGTACATGTATGTATGTATGTATGTATGTATCTACGTATGTATGTATATATGCATGCATGTATACATGTACATATGTCTCCTTTACTGAAAGCCTTAACTGTGAAACATTCTAAACATGTGGAATCTTGTCTGGAAAGACGACGAAACTTTAGACACTAGTAATTAAATTGGGGTCTATTAGAGACGTTTTAATGGCCATTACTGCTGTTTGTTATGTATGCTGTTTTGTTGCTGTCGCTGTCACGGCTACTGCTGTTGCTGTTACTATTGTTGTTTTGTTTCTGTTGTTATTGTTGCTGTTGTTGTTGTTCTTCTTCTTCTTCTTCTTCTTCTTCTTCTTCTTCTTCTTCTTCTTCTCCTTCTTCTTGCTGATGGTTATGAGGAATATAACGATGATAATGATAATGAAGATAATGACAACAATGATGATGATTATGATAATGATGTCGATGCTGTTTAAGAAATGTGAATTAGTGAACAAAGCATATATATATATATATATATGTGTGTGTGTGTGTGTGTGTGTGTGTGTGTGTGTGTGTGTGTGTGTGTGTGTTTGAAGTAGTAGTAGTAGTAGTAGTAGTAGTAGTAGTAGTCGTTGTTGTCTTTGTTGTTTGGGGGGGGGTGAGTAGCAGAGAATTATAACCGTTACTGTAGGGGTATGAGTTTTCAGTAGTCGTTGTCAGGCACACCTTTATGTTCTGAGTTCAAATCTTCGTGATGTCGACTTTAGATTTCTTTCTCTCTAGAATCAGTGAAATAATCGGGATCAATACATTCGACTGGTAATTCTCTCTGCCATAGTTTATGGGTTGTGTCAATGTTAGAAATCAATATTTATTGCCGGGCATGTTAAATTCATTTGTTTGGAGATTTATTGCAAAAAGATGAGATTTTCATTCGTCAATAGCTTTGCTGTTTCTTGCTCAGCTATCTACGAAGTATTATCATCCTCACTGACGAATCCAAAGAGCCTGCACAAAAATTTAATTAATGTAGAATGAAGCAATGCGCCAGTATGTATTCCAACCATTATACATCACAATAACATCACAATCATTTCGCATTCATTACATAACCACTACAGATTCACTGCAATCATGAAACAATCATCACACAGCCACTGCATGCTAATTACAATTCTACATCCCAAATTCCATTTATCACTACAAGATCTCTATACAATCTCTACAAAGGAAATACGCAGTCAGAAACATAGCAAGAAAACAGTATTGTAACACTTACATACTCTCTATTTATTCTACTTAAGCAGAACACACGGCTACAACCCTGAAATTTATCGTTATTACTGAGCCTAGTATATTCCGTTAAACTTTTATATCGCCCGCACACCTGTAACTTTACTCAAAAACTACACTACAAAGGCATGGCTTTTTTTGCAGAGCCAGTAAACAACACTTCTCTATTCATCAGTCGCTGACCTTCTACAAAACCTCAAATTTGACCCAGATTAATTCCCATACAAGACAAACTCCATGGTGCGTTTAAAGATTAAAAAAAAACCGTCCAGCTAATTGTTGAAAATTTATTTACTAACACGCGATAACACTTCAGCGTTGTTACTTTCCGTGTCTCCTCTACCGCTTCGCTTCCTCTTCAGGATGCATCACCCTCAAAACCTCACACTAAACACGTTCCTACACCCGAATTTTTCTTTCTCGAACTGTAAGCCTTTAGTATTCATTCTGCATCCAACTCACCAAATTAGAATGGCATATGGAGGTCATAAATGTCACCGCTTCTTAAGACAAACCCTTTCCTTCGTATATGACGAAAGTATATATTTCTCGTATATTTCTTCCAGTATTCCGGTACTTCTTCGTAACAAGTGAACTAAAGCATAAAGATCCTAAAGATAGAAAATATTTGGGATCTTCATAGTTTCACAAAGACATCAGTGGTATAGATGAAGAGAAATGGATTTTATCAAGAATAAAGGAATGCGTTTCTAAATGCCTACTCGAACTGTTAAAAATAGCTACCAATTCCCCCTCGTGCTGCGAAGGCAGTCGGTCTCTCTGCTAAAAATAAAACCTAAATCTCCTCCGAATTAAAATCTTTCTATCTTGAATAAGGAAACGATACATTGGGCAAAGCAGCCTTACGTACGTACGGACGGACGGACGGATGGATGGATGGATGGATGGATGGATGATGGGTTGGTTGCTTTGTTAGACAGATTTATAGAAAGATAGACAGATACATAGAGAGAGATGGGGAGGGATATAAGTCAATTCTACACGAAATTCAAATAAACCCCAAGGAATATATGTATATATATATATATATATATATATATATACATATATATACATATATGCACACACACACCATACACATATATTTATATATACACATACACATAGACATACATATATTCATATACTATTCATATACACATGCATCCTTACATACATAATTAAATACATGCATGCATGCATGTATACATACACACACACACGCACACATACATACATACATACATACATACATACATACATACATACATGTGTATGAATGTGCTTTTCTTGGAATTTATTTGAATTCCACAAAAAGAAATATTTAACCGCCATTAACAGAGTGACATAAGTTTTCATTGTTAATCATTCGAGACAGCTCCAGATATTTGTGAATACGTTCATGTTTGCATACACATGAGTGTATGAAGTTATTCCGTAGGTATTTCTATGTGTGCAAATATGCTTTCTGCCATGCTACGTGTACACATACCCTTTTAACGTGTCTGTATCCTATGCTCCAGTATGTACTCATGGAAGGGTCTCGTATACTGGTTTAAAATAAAGGTTGTTTGTCTTTAATTTCACATCTGTAAACTTTTTCTTGAAGAAAGACCTTGTTCGAAACGTTGAAAGAAAGAAAGAAAGAAAGAAAGAAAGAAAGAAAGAAAGAAAGACAGAAAGGAAGGAAGGAAGGAAGGAAGGAAGGAAGGAAGGAAG
>NC_068984.1:75738488-75738938 GCF_001194135.2 Octopus bimaculoides
AAAGAAGAAGGAAAGAAAGAAAAGAAAGAAAGAAAGAAAGAAAGAAAGAAAAAGAAAGAAAGAAAGAAAGAAAGAAAGAAAGAAAGAAAGAAAGAAAGAAAGAAAGAAAGAAAGAAAGAAAGAAAAAGAAAGAAAGAAATAAAGAAAGAAAGAAAGAAAAAGAAGGAAAGAAAGAAAAGAAAGAAAGAAAGAAAGAAAGAAAGAAAGAAAGAAAGAAAGAAAGAAAGAAAGAAAGAAAGAAGGAAAGAAAGAAAGAAAGGGTTACAGTTTCATGTATAGTTTGTATTAGAGGCAGAACTGCGTTTCAAAATGACAAAAAACATTTCGGATTAGCACTTAGTATTGTGGATAGTAAGCGACCAAGTGTCGATACTAACGGACAACGATGTCACTAAAAACTTAGTCAGTCACTTACTTTAATTGCAACTATCATCACCCTACCATCTCAGC
>NC_068984.1:75740764-75742101 GCF_001194135.2 Octopus bimaculoides
ATATATACGTATATACATATAATTATATGCATGTATACGCACACACATATTCTTACATAAGTGTATGCACATGTTCTTACCTTTGCTCCTATTTATGTAGTGTACATACATACATACATACATACACACACACACATACATACATACACACATACATACACACATACATACATACATACATACATACATACATACATACATACATACATACATACATACATACATAAGTCTTTTTATTCTATGACTTGGTTTTGTTTTAGACAGCAAATTCTTCAGATGAGTATTATTCTCACGAAAGACTTTCTTTTGAAGGAAACCTTGAACATTGAATGAATATTCTCTTTTCCATGGAACCTAATTATTTATCTAGTAAATCATGATAAATAGATTCACTCAATACAAGCTATTGTGAAGGCGCGTGGCTTAGTGTTTAGGATATTCGGCTGATGGTCGTGAGTTCAATTCCCAGCAACGCGTTGCCTTTTTGGGGAAGACACTTTATTTCACGTTGCTTCAGTCCTCTCAGCTGAAAAAATATGAAATGAATAGTACCTGTATTTTAAAGGGCCACCCTTGTCACACTCAGATCCACGCTGAATATCCCTGCGAACTATGTTTAGGGTACACGTTATTGTGGAGTGCTTAGCCACTTGCACGTTAATTTCACGAGCAGGTTGTACCGTTGATCGGATTAACTGGAACCTTCGTCGTCGTAACTGATAGAGTGCCGGTTATATACACAAGATATTGAATACAGCCTGTTTATTATATATATACTTTCTTTTTTCTTTTACTTGTTTCAGTCATTTGACTGCGGCCATGCAGGGGTACTGCCTTGAAGGGTTTTAGTCGAACAAATCGACCCCAGGACTCTCTTTTCAAGCCTAGCTTTTATTCCATCGATCACTTTGCCGAACCGCTAGGTTATGGGAACGTATACATATCAGGGACGTGCCGCCTGGGTAGGCAAGGCAGGCAGTGCCTACCCTAAATGAAATAGATCGACTGTAAAATTTTCCTTTTATGGCAAAATATGCATCTAATTCAATAAAATTATTGAAGGTTACTCTGATTATTATGGATAAAATGCAAAATATATACATTTTTTTTTTTTTTTTGCAGATTAGGTGGGCATAATTCGCCCCTGCCCTTCAATCTCAGTATAGTACTGCTGTAGTTCACGTGCTGCGTACACTCCTGCAACAACGTTTTCAGAAGTAAATCTGCCTCCAACTCAGTCGCGCGCCTGTGTTCCGCTTATTCTTGTGTGTTTTACTACATAAACGTCACCAAATACCTACCCTGAGTAATTACTGATGGCACATGCCCGGTATGTA
>NC_068984.1:75742209-75744428 GCF_001194135.2 Octopus bimaculoides
ATATATATTGATGTAAGCATTGAATTTAGTTGTGACATCTCCTTAAATTAAGACACCTTACTGTCCTATTTTTACAAGGTGTTTAACTTACGATAAGTGTATGACCCAATTATCTTGTAGAGATAAAAGAAATGTCAAGTTGAAAAGAATAATCTGAATGTTCGAAATCTTTTGGAAATAATTAGGGAATCGGCAGGTGGACTTTTATGGAATTAAACGAAGTAAGCCCGGTGGGGAGTGAATACGCAGTTCAAGTCCTATTAATGAAGCTATTTCTTTGTTTTCTTCTTTTTTCTCTCATTTTGGTTCAGGTTGGGCGCTCAAATTGATGTTTATGATATCTAATATCACTTATGGCTTTCCCTCCAATGTTTGTGCCAGAAACTTTTCCACAGAACTCACAATACACTCAGGTACTGCCTGTACGGAATGGGTTTCTTCTTGTTTCTTTAATGGCTCGATGTAGAAGCTACACTTATCCTTCATAATAATGACACTTCTGTTGATTGCTGTTCTCCAAACTACTATCACTAGCGACGCTTCCATATTCTTGTGATGAATATGGCACTTGATCACACTGCTCTACTAAGATCACACTGTTCTACTAGATATCACTGAAACACTTCAATCCCCCTCTTCTGTGTGTTTTTTAAAAATGTACATCAAAGTGTAACTCTTTTGGAAGTCTGTTGTCTTCTGCACATCTGACATGACCTAGCTATCGTAATTGTCGTTTACACAGGATTGACATCAAACTTGGCAGTTGATATATCTGTAACACTTCGTTATTGATGACTTTATTTTGCCATGAGATATTTAGAACCTTACAGGGGCATTGTAAATTACTTTAGTCTCTTGGGGGGAGGGTTGCGATTATTGGGTATGTGGTCATTGTCATGAAACCATACAGTAGTGCGCCAAGGGTGCGTTTTTCCGCAAGCTCAGGATGCATGATTCTAATCTTAGTCGATTTTCTTCTTGTAAGCTTTGCTTTGCTTAGTCTAGCATATTCTGCAATAAAGACAGATACTAATGGCGTCTCAGTAAATCCGTGCAGGAAAACTCATCAACTGTTACCAATGGGAATCCTTCTAAGGTGATGTAAACAGAATCACTGCTTCTCTGGATAGAATTTGTGGCTGATATCACTAGAAAAGTCCTTCCTAATTAAGGAAAGCTTGTCAGTAATTTCTTGTAAGATTGATTCCCTGCAAGTAACAAGTGCTACATTGTCAGCATACGGTTCCCAAAAGATGGATTTTGATGCGTTAGTCGTAGTAATAAGTTGTGTTCCATTGAACAAGCACTCTTTTGTTTTTCAAAAGCGGAAAACATCAAGTATTACTCTCAAAGCATATTGCAGTAATACAGGAAAATGTATTCCAGAGTTGGAGTAAAAGCGTAACCCAACTCGAATCCACCCTTGATTCAAAACTGTCTGATGGAATCATAAAATTACATATTGCCTTTCACATCTTCGTGGAATATACTCGAGTAATGTTAGAAGCTTCCCATTTGCTCCAGTGCCTTAAAAAGATCTGACCTACTCACTGTATTAAATGTTTTAACTAGATCTTCGAAAACAGTATAACGTTTCTGAAGCTGAGCAATGAAAATATTACCACGATGCTGGATAGGGTACTAAGTTGCTTCTTGAAAAACTTTCAACTGATGACCTGACTGTTAAGCAAGAAATAACAGTTAAACAGCTGGATCGAGTACTACTTTTCGCAAGATGAAATGTAAGCGGATAGCTAGATAACATGAGTGTATCAAACCCTCTAAATCGATACAAGATTTAAAAAAAAAAACCTGCTGAAGGACCCTAAAAATTTATACATGAACTATGTAGCAGAAAATCACAAGTAGTGACAACATTCCAGTTGACCTCTAATAGAAAGAAATCTTTTCTTCTACCTATGTTAATTCCAGATCCGTTGTTGAGGATAAGGAACCATTCCATATCAATGAAAGATCTTACTGTTGTGGTATAATACATTATAAGAACAAAATGGGGAAAAGCGACTGTAATAACTACAGAAAATTTTCTTTCTTTGCATATCTTTACAGAAAAATATTTGTCACGCTTTATTGCAAAGCAACTACAGAACTTGGATGATAGGCGAGGTTGCCACCAGGAAGCTGATACTGGCTCAGGCATGTCCGATCTACTGACCGACTTTATTATGTGTGTGCGCGTGTGTGTTTACATATATATA
>NC_068984.1:75744917-75748621 GCF_001194135.2 Octopus bimaculoides
TATATATATATATATATGCATGTATGCATGCATGTATACATTCATATACTATATATAGTCGGCGTATATCATTGTCTTGTTTAGGCAATGTTATTCATGAAATTATAACGGGAAGAAACAAACAAACATAAAGTCAGAAATAAATGCCGATCGATCAAATGTTTGCGTAGATGATCGATGACTGGAAGTAGCAGATATATTCCTCATGATTTAATACATTAGGCTTCTTAAATGACATTTCTACGTCGGTCGTATGAAATCTGAATTCATATTTGGCAAAGCTATTTTTGGAAAATTGAAATTAAAGAGCATGCTACTTTTCCTTTTTTCTTTTTCCTTAGCGAGTAGCTTGGATCAAAAACATTTATATAAATGCGATATCATCGTTAAAGAATAGCGTGACATCATGTAGCACAATGCAAACGGAAGAATATCTCTTATGGCACGATGCTATCTGATATGAAATAACAACTGATTATTATTATTATTATTATTATTATTATTATTATTATTATTATTATTATTATTTTTATTATTATTATTATTGATGCCTGCAAGAAGAGATCGTATATCTAATCTTAGTAATACAAAATCGATGAAATCATTTCATCTGAAAGGTTACGTCGGATAAACTAGTTAAAGATTTCGTGCTGCACAGGTGAAACCAATAGGACTAAATATAGATTTACTAATTGACTACAGCACTGTATACAAAGTAAGGTTGGTGTTAATATAGGAACTGTACTGAACAAAGGAATAATAATTAATTAAAACTACACTTGTGATGAAGATAAATAACCATTCGCTTTATGATTAATTCTAGTTACTTGGTTAATGACAACTTCGAAATTCCAGTCAATTAAATTTGATTCAAACACAATGTGTCTGATTAACTGGAGGAATGTTTCAGCCTTAGCTGATCTCCTCTGTGATGTATCGTCTTTACCAGTGCTGCCAGACAGAGATAATTTGAGAGAGATTGTGTTATTTTATATTCTTTTATTTGTTTCAGTTATTAGACTATGACTGTACTGGGGTAATTCCTTCTCGAGCTTTATTCGATTATATCCACCCCCACCAATACCGATCTCGGGCGGATACTAATTTTATCGACATCTATTGCCAGCACGCTAAGTTATGGAATACAAGGTAACGCTAACAAAAACTACGCCAGGTTTTAGACCATAAAATATAAGTACAAACACACACATGCATACGCACACGCCGTGTACACATATGGATTCACACACAGATACAACACACACACACACACACACACACACACACACACACACACATGCACGCACACACACACACACACACACACACACGACGGGTCTCTGAAGAGTTTTAGTTTACCAAAATCAGTTCAGAAGGTACTGGTTAACACAGAGAAGTAGTAAGAAACACATACCAAAGATATTGCACTGTGGGGTCGAATACCGAACCATATGGTTGCTTACGTGCGTATGCGCGTGTGTGCGAGCCTGTGTGTATGAAACCACAGACAACGAAAATATATAGAAAAACAAACAAGTCAAAACAAACGACAAATGCTTTCGACTACGACAGAAACGAGAATAACACTGAAGCAATTATCCACAAAAGTAAAACATGAAATAGTTGTACGAAGGAGCAACGTTGAGAAAAAGTTGTTGGAAGAATAGTCTTTGAAAAGAAAGAAGGTAGAGATAATGAACAGAGATTAAAAAATGGTGCGTTCTGGAAGAGAACCCAGTGGGTAAGAGAAAACAGACGACGGAAGACGGGAGAAATCAAGATGATGGAGTGGAGAGTGAAAAGAGAGATGGTGAGACAAAATAAGTGAGAAAGTAGGAGCGAAGAGGTAGAGAAGTAGAAACAGAGATGAAGTTGAGTGGAGAGAGAAAGAAAGGGGAAATTAAAGTAGAGGAAGGGTGAAAGAAAAAGGGTGAGAGAAGGTGTTGCAGCAAATAAACAATATAAATATGTAATAGCGATGTATAAACGGATGCCTGAATTGGTGATCATGCACGACATTATGGGCAGATGTCTTTCAACATAAGTCTCGAATTAACCCAATGCTTCAGAGTCAAAATTGTGTTGACGAATACCTGCAGATAAAATGTTCAGCCTTGTCACATTTTGTCCGGATAAGCACCAGATGACTACCACACCAACGTTTGTGGCAGCTGCGACCCGTGCACTGGAGAATCCAGCGCAGCACGCAAAAGAAGACATAGGTGAAACAGATTGAGGAAGACCTGAAGTCGCAGCGCCTCGACGTCAAGCATGTTATGGCCAGCGCCATGGATCGGAAAGCGGAGAATAACATCATCACCAGAGTCCGTCATCCAGTGGCAAGGACCCTGGAACAGGGTACACTTGCCCCCACCCCCACCCCACCCCTAAAATTTTGTGGTGGTGCAATATTGCAACCCCTACCTACCTTTCCCAGGCTTAGAAAATAATGTTAAAAATTGACCTGTAAAAGGTTGCTTGAAATTAGGTTTTTTCATAAAATAAGAACAAAGAACTAAAATAATAAAAAGAACACCCACCCCTAATCCCTAGAAAACTATATTATTGAATTAAAGCATCCTCAACAATAAAATTAAAATCATATATATATATATAACAACAATCACGGCCACCAACTCAGGACTAGCACAATTGATGAACTATTAAACCCCACAATCAAGAGCCCTTCACAGTTCAGCTATCCACTTCTCATTTCCTCGGAATACCACAAGTGACCCTTCATCATCATTGTCATCATGTTCTTCTACTACTGCCCTTACCACAACTAAACCATAGTAACAAGGTCAGCAATGGAAGTCACTCTTCAATGCTAGAACAATTGATGACCTATAAAACAACATAGTCCCTAGCTCTTCTTCACAGTCAAGTCACTCAAATTCTTCTCAGAATAACACAAGAGATCCATCATCACCATTGTCAACCCTATTCTACTGCTGCTACCATTACTACTACTACTACTATTCTAATTAGTGAAGAATCACTCCTTTCTTCCCCAACGTCCACTTCAATTTGAACGTATACCTAACAGCTCCATAATAAATCTGCCAAATGTAAATAAAATAAAATTAGGAACACACGAAACCGCAAAATATGCCGCTATTCTCAACGCGAGAGACTATCCGTATGTAGTGACTGTAACTTCACCCATTTACCTGGGACAAGACGCACAATTCGTACAAGTAGTACCAGCCAACGCCAAACCACACATCTTACAACACCACCACTAAATGCTAAATCACACTTAATAACTTCTACACATGTAACCCGGAATCCTAAAATATGTTGTTATTCCCAACACAAAAGATTATATTTGATATGTGATTGCCCCTTAACTCATGTTCCAGGGATTCGACGCACTAGTAGAAGCATGACACCAAACTACCACCAAATTCACAGTAGAAACATCCCTTACAGTGGCAGTGTTGGTCCAGGCTTTCATCGAAACCCAGAAGTCATTCAGATATCTACTGGGTACAGCAGTAAATCAACAGCCGCAAACCATATAACTATAACCATATTGAATGCTCGGAATGAGGAGTAGACAGCCGACAACTGATGAAGGGTCCTTTCTTTGTGTTTACTTGTCCTGTTTTCCATTGTTCTCGTTGTTTACGTATTTCATGTTATTTGCATCGTTGGTGACGTTCTGTATCCACATATATATATATATATATATATATATA
>NC_068984.1:75751216-75754934 GCF_001194135.2 Octopus bimaculoides
ATATATATATATATATATATATATATATACACACACACACGTGCATATATTTTTTTTTTAATTCGTCTAATAACATTGTAATGTAATAACATAACGTACTATCAGCGTAATAACATAATGTAATAAAATAATGTACCATCAGTGTTCAGATTGGTTTACCACTAATACTTCAGCTTGAACAGTAGTGATAACAAAGGTGTTGCTGAAGCTACCTTTCAAAGATGGCTATAAGTGGTTCATCATTGAGCTGGCAGATATATATTAGAAAGAGAGATGAACAAGTAAAACATGGGGTATCAATTTAGAGCATGTAATTTATAATTTATAATTCAAACATAACTGCAGAGTAGTTATACTAAACAAAGTATTAAGAAACAATACGCCAAGTTTCTAACAGTTGTTTCTAAAATAGCTGAGCATGTTGATCATATGTCATTGAGCAAAGAATTCCAAGTAAGCCAACTACTCCGTCTTTGGAAAGAAAGAATTAAGGGATATCTTTAATAAAGGATATTAGCAGTAATCAGTTCATCAAAGAATTAAAGCATATATTTAAAGAAAGATAATAGTGGTTAGCACTTTCATAATCAGGGAATTAAGGAAATCCACAGTGAAAGATAATAGCAGTTCGCAGCTCCATTGTTGAAGGATCAAGGAATATCCTTAGACAAAGATAAAAGAAGTTACTAGTTCCATCGTTGAAGAGAAAGTTAACATGTCACAGGAAATTTTGTAAATCTCATAAAAGAATTTCCCGAAGAATGTGGTGCAGAAATAAGTAAGTAATTTAAACCAGGGATTTTCAAACTGTGGTCCGCAAGGACAAGACAGGGGGTCCATGGACAGCAAATACTTTTTATGGGCAATTTGATTTTATATATGTTTTTTAATCGAAATCTTTTAATCGACAATAAACCTATTTGTTAAATACTGTTAAATAAATAAATGTAAAAATATATGTTATTTTAAGCAAATATTTATGTATAAATTTCATAAGCATTTATAAGGTAAAGCCTGAAATATAAAGGGGTCCGCAAGTCAAAAAGTTTGAAAACCCCTGGTTTAAACGACGAGTTAATTTCCTATCTAATACCATACAATACGAAATCTTGGGGGCATATGCTCATAACGTCCTACATGAGATAAAAAAAATTGAAGATTCCATGTTTATTGGTATAATATGTGACTGCTCTGGCATGGAACAAGAATCAGTTACTGTCGTTATGTTTCTGAAAACCATATTTATGAAGATTTTCTCAGCTTTTATAATCTTCCTGGCTACACTTCGGAGATACTGACTAAGGTTATTTCTGATGTCTTTTGTTGCCTAAACATTTCTCTGGGCTCAAAAGTATGCTGCATTTGCATTTGGTGGCGCATGTACCATAAGCGGAAACATTTTAAGCATACAAAAGAGATTAAAAGACGTGTTTCCTGGTACATATTTTGTACACTGCAGAAAACACTCTCTGGAATTTGTCTTACGGTTGCTTTGGTCACTGATGTATTGAACTTTGTTCACCAATGCACCATTCTTCTGAAAGCGTTATGGACAAGCCTTTGTAATGATAATGTCGTCATGTTGCAAGCCTGTGTCTGTTGCATCAAGCGAGAGAATGGTCAGCCTACTTTGCTGTTTGAAGACCTGACTCCTTACCATAATACTGACACACTGTGCTGTAATGCATGTACCTAAAAACCTGTGCAATGAAAACACTTTGGACATTCTCGTGTAAAAATTCATCGCCAACCTGAGTGAGTATAGGAAATTGTTTTTAATGATCTGAGACATTATTTTTCCATATATAATAATAATAAATATTATTATACATAGGCGTAGGAGTGGCTGTATGGTAAGTAGCTTGCTTACGAACCACATGGTTCCGGGTTCAGTCTCACTGCGTGGCACCTTGGGCAAGTGTCTTCTACTATAGCCTCGGGCCGACCAAAGCATTGTGAGAGGATTTGGTAGACGGAAACTGAAAGAAGCCCGTCGTATATATGTATATATGTATGTGTGTCTGTGTTTGCCCCCCCCCCCAACATCACTTGACAACCGATGCTGGTGTGTTTACGTCTCTGTAATTAGCGGTTCGGCAAAAGAGACCGATAGAATAAGTACTAGGCTTACAAAAAATAAGGCCTGGGGTCGATTTGTTTGACTAAAGCGGTGCTCCAGCATGGCCACAGTCAAATGACTGAAACAAGTAAAAGAGAATACCTGTGTTTGTTTTGATATTAAGATTGAAAAAAAATCGGTCTTGTTTGTAAAAAATGTCGAACCTGAGTTTACACCTTTAAGCAAATTTCGTTCCCAAGTCACCGTGCAGCGACACCCACAGATTACCGAATGGAGGGGTATAGGAATCCCAAGATGGCTACTGGAAGATTGGTTGCTATTGGTCAAGACTGATCACATGACGTCAGTTCGTTTAGAAAGAGGAAGCTGCTGATGCCGAGATGCCTTAGTGTAGCAGAAGTAACACCAGCGTTTGAGTGTAGTATGTATGTCTGTATGCATGCACACACACACACTCACACACACATACACATACGCACACGCACACGCACACGCACACGCACACACACACACACACACACACACATACACACGCAAATACGGACATATATATACAAAATGTGTGAATACGTGGATGCGGGTGTGTTATTGGTTGTATAGCTGTGCGTGTGTATATGTATACATGTGTGTTCGAGTGCATGTGCATTAGTGCCTACTACATTCGCATGTGTGTGTGTTGTGTGTATGTTGTGTGTGTGCTGAGTGTGTGTATGTGTGTGTATGTGTGTGTTGTGTGCATGTGCATGTGTGTGTGCGTATATATGCATTTGCTATTGATGTTTGGTGGTGTGCTAGTAAAGCAGATCTGGTATTTACGTGTGCGAACGTGATGTATGCTAGTGTAGTTGCGTGCACGTATGCAT
Source organism: Octopus bimaculoides (assembly GCF_001194135.2). Lineage (NCBI taxonomy): Eukaryota > Metazoa > Mollusca > Cephalopoda > Octopoda > Octopodidae > Octopus > Octopus bimaculoides. The sequence goes on from NC_068984.1 coordinate 75,754,160, forward strand.
GTGTGTGTGTCTATGCCTTTGTGTGGATGAATGAGTGTGGGTTAGAGCGCGGGATGTGTGTATGCATATGTGTGCGGGTATGTGTGTGTGTGTATGCACGCGCGCGTATGCGTGTGCATATGTCTCTGACCAACTGATATTCTCTGGCAATACTATGTGAAGCACCTTGACCAATAGCAGCCTATCTTCGGGTAGCCATCTTGAACTTCATGTATCTCTTCATTCGGTAATCTAAAGCCTGAAAGTGACGGACTTCTGTTCGAGGCCTGCAAAACTTTAAGTGGCATGAACCGAGTCAAACTGTTTTAAATAATACATATCCTACTAAATGTGTTGGGTGTTCTTTTCTGTCGTTTACCCACTCATATATATTATTCATATATCATTCATATATGTATGTGTGTTTGTGTCTGTGTTTGTCCCCCTCCCCACCATCACTTGACAACCGATGCTGGTGTGTTTACGTCCCCGTAACTTAGCGGTTCGGCAAAATAGACCGATAGAATAAGTACTAGGCTTCCAAAGAATAAGTCCTGGGGTCGATTTGCTCGACTAAAGGCGGTGCTCCAGCATGGCCGCAGTCAAATGACTGAAACAAGTAAAAGTGTAAAAGAGTAAAAGAGTATCTATATATATAAAAATGAGAATGTGTGTCTGTCTGTCTGTCTGTCTGTCTGCCTGTCTGTGTGAATCCCTAAAACTCGAGAACTACGCAACCAATTTCATTCAAATTTTACACATGCCTTACTTAGGGTTCCAGTTGTGTTTTAGTCAA
>NC_068984.1:75757726-75760902 GCF_001194135.2 Octopus bimaculoides
GGCCCAGTGGTTAGGGCAGCGGACACGCGGTCATAGGATCGCGGTTTCGATTCCCAGACCGGACGTTGTGAGTGTTTATTGAGCGAAAACACCTAAAGTTCCACGAAGCTCCGGCAGGGGATGCTGGCGAACCCTGCTGTACTCTTTCATCATAACTTTCTCTCACTCTTACTTCCTGTTTCTGTTGTGCCTGTAATTCAAATGGGCCAGCCTTGTCACGCTGAATATCCCCGAGAACTACGTTAAGAGTACATGTGTCTGTGGAGTGCTCAGCCACTTGCACGTTAATTTCACGACCAGGCTATTCCGTTGATCGGATCAACTGGAACCCTCGACGTCGTAAGCGACGGAGTGCCAACAACAACAACAATTTGTAGTAATGAGAAAGAATTACTTGCTTATTGATCAATTCTTGTCATAAAAGAAAGGAGACATCGAAATTTCATCAAATATGCATGGATTTTGAAAATTGTTATTGTTTTGTTTTTCCATTTATTTCCAGGTCAGCCCTGATATAGTGTCCTTGCCGTCACATTCCTGTTTTCTTATTTATTTATTTTATATTTCATTTTATTTTTGTATGTATTTATTTTTGTTCTGTATTATGTTTCTAGGCCATATACGTAGAGCAAGCACTTGGCTGAAACGTTAAGTTTTTAGATGAAATGTTTAGACAGGCAACTATGTGTATGAGAATGCATACATAAAACAAAATATACAAGTCTTTTCTACTCTAGGCACAAGGCCCGAAATTTTGGGGCAGGGGCCAAGTCGATTAGATCGACCCCAGTACGCAACTGGTACTTAATTTATCGACCCGAAAGGATGAAAGGCAAAGTCGACCTCGGCGGAATTTGAACTCAGAACGTAAAGACAGACGAAATACCACTAGGCATTTCACCCAGCGTGCTAACGTTTCTGCCAGCTCGCCGCCTTACTGACTCCAAATATTGCACACATACACGCATACATGCTAAAATGTCCTGTTCTAAGAAAGCTTGGATCTGGGTTAGAAACCGGCTCTTTCTCTAGTGGCAAGAAGCCTTGAAATAAAATTGAATAATGATATACGTTCATATACACACACTCACAATCGAATACATGCATTCTTACATTGATACATACGTACATAGAAACATATAGACAATGCTAATTTTCGTCAAACATATCCAATAAAAACATTGAATTAAGAGAAACGTAATATATCAAGAAGTTGGTGTTAAGTTTCCTTCAAGTGTAATATTAAATTGGATGGGTGACAATTTTATGTCTGTGAATATGATAAGAGAGGATATTTGCCCATTTCCGATTAGTTAAACCGCCGTATGGATCCGTCACTATTCAAAACGAAATGATTTATGTGTCTATTGTAGCAGCGATTTTAAGGAAATTATAAAAAATCATGTTTCCCTCTTGATATATTTTTGGTAAACAGCAGTAAAAGAAGGAAAACAAAACTATCGTTCGTTTGATTAAACAAGACGCTAACATATTTATTGCAATAACAAAATAGGAGAGCATAAAAATCGATGTCATATATCTTGATAAATAAATTTCGTACGAACATTTGTCAGAAAGTTAGTTTTACTTTCGTTTACTAGTGAGACAGAACCAACAGTTTTTTGTTTGTTTGTTTGTTTGTTTGTTTGTTTGTTTTCTCTTTGTGATACAGGTAATATGTATTGTCGATTCATTCAACGTCACTATTACTATAATCCGTGTACTTTACATCTATTGTCTCCCGGACGGCGGAAATTGCCAAATCGAACTATTAACCTCAAATGAATTATAGCCTAGAGTTTATGAAAAAAAAATGATTATTGCTAGTAGTAGTAGTAGTAGTAGTAGTAGTAGTAGTAGTAGTAGTAGTAGTAGTAGTAGTTGCTGTTGTTTTTACTGTTCTTTAGCCCCAGGTTAGCACTGACTGGGCAGACCCACGATTAAAGGCTTTCCTATGTGCACGGAACCTAGGACTATGTATCCAACGTCTCATTGTCTATAGAAGGCAGTTATATCTATGTATTCTTTGATGTACCAAAGAAGACAATATGATTACAGATAGCTTGGTTTTAACAACAGATTCTACAAAGAATATTGCGACAATACGAACCAATGAAGGAGCCTCTATCAGATGAGAGGAATTATGGGGAAAGTGTTTACTGTAGGGCCTAGGGTTAAATACAATATGGGTGATAAAGGGATAAGACACAAGTGAGTCGGAAGTGTATAACTGGAAAATGCTTGAAGACTTGACAGCTCCAAGGAGCTGAGATTTCCTTCATGTATTAGCCAATATGTAGAATGTTGTAATGCTTAAACTTCAGTTTATATTCTTCAAATTACTCCGCTAAAATAAAAATTAGAAAAGGTATCTGCCTTCAACTATCAAAGAAAGTTTTCTTATGTACTGTATTTTCTGATGTCAAGGAATCTATTTTTCCTGAAGTATATCGGGAAAATTAACCATGCGTCCTATTTCACGAATATTACATTTTTCGTAAATCAATTTTAACCCCAAGAGGAGAGTTATTTATAGGGAATTTAACGTATTACTGTATTGTAAAAGTTTTTTAAAAATGCAGTTTATAAGTCATTAACGGTATATATCTACTGCTAAAACTCCAAGAAATTATATTTGTAAAATATGTAAAAGTGCTAAGACCTTGTTTTCGTGTTTATCTTTGGTTCAAAATTTTCAAGTTAAAATCTCTTACCATCGGGGCGCTCCGACCTCGACGCCGACAAATACGGTCGGCTGTTTCGTTCTTGGTCAGCACTGTTCCTGCATGCCTATAGCCAAAAATGTATTCAATTCATGAACATCTTTACTTTTCTGTTTTGAAACTTTGAATATTTCTTGCTATTATTCTATTTAATGTGTCCTTTTTATAAGACGGTGGTAGGATGTATGATTTAAAGGAGATTTGGTTTTTATTTCTGGAAGCTGGAAGTGCTGTAGAGAACGCTTTTCGCTTTATTTACTAGATGGACTTGATAAAAACTATTCTGTATTCCTATTATTGTTTAGTGCTTTATTTTCTTTCCTTTTTGTTTTCTTTTTTGTGTAAATATGCATGCTGCACCCCTCCCCCATCACACACGCACACATATGTATGCATGCATGTATGTACATAAATGCATGCATACATACATACATATATATATGCATGTATATA
>NC_068984.1:75766002-75767048 GCF_001194135.2 Octopus bimaculoides
ACCCTGCATCGGAATATCAATTATCTGGTAAGGCTTTGGAAACTAAGGTTCAGAAAAATTAATGTACTTGACTACGAAGATGTTTCGTTATGTCAAAGAATCCGGTTATATTGTCTTTCAGATTTCGTTCCCTAGTTTAAGTTCGTTAAGAAGTGTAACACTAAAACACATATCGTGACAAAGAAAATAATATACTTGGTTGTTTCTATAAATTTAAAGTCTTGAAGTACGTTTGATTGCTTCTGGAGATTTAACTTTATTTTCGCCTATCCAGCTAGTAGCTATCTCTTTACACCACCACCACAACTTTCTCGATAAAATCGTCTATGCCCATATCCAAAAATGCATGACTTTATGGTTATGTTAACGAAGGTGGATTGGCAGAATTAGTAAAACGTCGGAGAAAATGCCGCTTGATAATACTTACATAGTTTTACATTGTTTGCAGCTCTTAAGATGTACTTTACAAGTATTCACTTTATCATGAGGCCGGTAAACAAAATTTTTTTTGAGTTCCGTACATAAAGAACCGTGACTAGACGCCATAAGATATTCAGTTTGGCGCCCTGAATCATTTTGCTATCTTTTATGCATGCAGAGTATTAAATTATGTTCTGATTGGTCTCAGAATTAAAAAAAATGTGTCACATATTAAAAAGTTCAATGTCTGTTTCCTTGTTTCAAATATATGACTTTCGAATACAATATTGTACATTTTCCATTCAAGGAATATGGGGTTGTTGCTGAGATTACAAAACGTCAGACTAAATGCATTCCTAAACAGGAACTGTAGTAAGTTTGTGAATAAAGTAGGAGAAAAAATATTCAAAAACTCTGCCCCTATACATATATACGTCCATGCATAGATAGATAGATAGAAAGATAGATAGATAGATAGATAGATAGATAGATAGATAGATAGATAGATAGATAGATAGATAGATAGATAGAAAGATAGATAGATAGATAGATAGATAGATAGATAGATAGATAGATAGATAGATAGATATGCATATATATATATATATATATATATATATATATAA
>NC_068984.1:75768417-75772979 GCF_001194135.2 Octopus bimaculoides
ATATGGTTCTGCGACCATGTCCTCCTTGACACATTTGTATAATGAATGTGGCTTTATTCGCAAGTCAACAGGCGGTCTGACCACGCATGGTAAAATACATGGTCACAACTCAGCTGGTGATGCCAGGAGATAGACAGTTCAAATGCTGCATGTGGACATGCTTACAGGACGGAAGCCGAACTGAAGTGCCATATTGATGCACATGGTTGTTCCAAGTTCTGTGAAGGGATGGCACACTTCTTCCATCCTTTCTTCATTCATTCCTTCATTCCTTCATTCATTTATTCCTTCCTTCATTCATTCATTCCTATCCCTTAACCGTGTGGTCGTTGAGGCATTCGTTGATGACGTCGCAATTAGATTTGTTTGTTTGTTTATGTGTGCTGTGTGCGTGCGTGCAACTTTATATAATTGCACATGTTCTTTAGTTCTTTAGTTTGTTTCCGCCATTACTGTTAACCCCAGTCCAGAATACCATTTTCACCGATTAAAACTATATATGATATACTATAATTGAAACAAAGAACTTAGATCATAGAAGGAATAGACAATACTAGCATCTTAGAGTGAAGCAGCGATGAGGTTAGTAACACTTTAATTTGAAAGCTACCGCCATGCAATCCCAGAATAACAAATACCCACCAATGAGCAACTGCGTTGTTGGCACTCCGTCGCTTACGACGACGAGGGTTCCAGTTGATCTGATCAACGGAACAGCCCGCTCGTGAAATTAACGTGCAAGTGTCTGAGCACTCCACAGACACGTGTACCCTTAACGTAGTTCTCGGGGATATTCAGCGTGACACAGTGTGACAAGGCTGACCCTTTGAATTACAGGCATAACAGAAACAGGAAGTAAGAGTGAGAGAAAGTTGTGGTGAAAGAGTACAGCAGGGTTCGCCACATCCCCTGCCGGAGCCTCGTGGAGCTTTAGGTGTTTTCGCTCAATAAACACTCACAACGCCCGGTCTGGGAATCGAAACCGCGATCCTATGACCGTGAGTCCGCTGCCCTAACCACTGGGCCATTGCGCCTCCACAAGCAACCGCGTAAATGACCAAGAAATGCCATCTTTTGACAAATGCAGACAATTCAAAACCAAAACTGAAGATATTAGTCACCTCAATGCCAGCTGTGAAACAGTGTGATAGAGATACTACCATCCCACAAGAAGTCACTTGGAAGCCTAAGGAATCTGGAATAAAATAAATAAAAATAACAACACATTGAGATCGACGGATCAAAAGACTATTAGTGGAATGTAAAAATGTAATGAAAATAAGCAGCAAGCAAAACTTGGAAAGCGACTGATCATGCTATAAACGTACTCTTTGGAAGAAGTCGTCTGCTGTCTTGGCGTCAATGTCGTTGTTGTTACTATTGTTGTTGTTACTGCTATTGCTGTTGTTCTTTAGCCCCGAGTCAGTCCAAATTGAGTAGAACTATAATCAAAACCATGTTAGGCATACCATCCCTCATCTTTCTCTCTCTCTCTCTCTCTCTCTCTCTCTCTCTCTCTCTCTCTCTCTCTCTCTCTCTCTCTCTCTCTCTCTCTTCCTCTCAGTCTCAATCTCTCCCTCTTCATCCCTTCAAACAACTTATATTCCAGAATGCAATTTTAAGGCGATAGGGTGCGATTTGGTGGAGATTTTTACTGTTATTTCTAGCAAACCAAACAAACATCCATTAAGACTTTTCTCTCGTTACCTCTATGTCAATGTGGTAAAAAGTAACAGCAAAAGGATGACCTGTATTGACCACTGATGTGTACTTATAATATACTATCAGTTTTTGGTATCTACTGCATCACGATGTATACCAATCAGCCTGAATGAAAGTATGGCTGAATTCAGTTGGGATATGGGGAAACTAACGTAGCCCTATAATACATGTCCCACAGATTATTATCGTATCTGGGACAATAAAGATCTACAAGACTCCTTAAAATTTAAACGATAAATTACAAGCCAAAGGACATCGTAAAGAATATGAAAATCTGTTATATATTTTTTTGTTACTTCGCAAGTGTCCAGTTAAATTAAACACTAGATATTCAATCATTCACGCAATCACATGTGCATTAACGTATGCACACACATAGTCACGCACAAACACACATACGCATACACACACAAATATACAAACACACACACACACACACACACACACAAACATGATTAAACATGCACACTTGTGTACTAAAGTGACATACTCAGCCACTATATAAGTAGCTTTTCGAAACATGCATCTATATACATGTACACATATATTAACCGATATACTTATCCACAAATCACAGGAACTGTTTTAACTCACAAGAGTCTCGTCACGTTGTTAGTAAATTATGCAAACAAAAAATGTTCAACCCCAGAGAGAAAGCATACATATGTACAAACAAACAAACATACATACATACATACATACATACATGCATGCATACATACATACATACATACATACATACATACATTTTGTTGTTGTTGTTGTTGGCACTCCGTCGCTTACGACGTCGAGGGTTCCAGTTGATCCGATCAACGAAACAGCCTGCTTGTAAAATTAACGTGCAAGTGGCTGAGCACTCCACAGACACGTGTACCCTTAATGTAATTCTCGAGGATATTCAGTGTGACACAGTGTGACAAGGCTGACCCTTTGAATTACAGGCACAACAGAAACAGGAAGTAAGAGTGAGAGAAAGTTGTGGTGAAAGAGTACAGCAGGGTTCGCCACCATCCCCTGCCGGAGCCTCGTGGAGCTTTAGGTGTTTTCGCTCAATAAACACTCACAACGCCCGATCTGAGAATCGAAACCGTGATCCTATGACCGTGAGTCCGGTGCCCTAACCACTGGGCCATTGCGCCTCCACATACATGCATACATACATACATACATACATACATACATACATACATACATACAAAGAAACATACATACATATTGAATGTCGTATCATATCCCTTCGGCAACATCTTTTAACCAGCAAGTGTCGCATACATGAGGCTGATAACATCATATGACTTGAAAGACAGCTCCCTGAGCAACCTTCTTTGCCTGATAACTTAGAATACATGCCCACAGAAGTCGCACGACTCTACCGCAATGTATCATCAGATGAAAGGATGAGCCTATATGAGCAGAAGACTATGCATAGATATGTTAGTAGAAAGCTCTGAGATGATTGTAACATCTATCATCAAAGCAGTCTATTGTAGACCAATAGCAGGATTACTACCTCCCACTTTGAAGTGCATGCGTTTGCAATCCAGGAACAGAAAATATCAACCAAGTACCTGAAGCGCAAGAAGGATAGAGATGCAGGAAAAGCAGTAAAATGTGGCAGCCGATGCAGACTTTGTGGAGTTAACACCGAAGATATACGTACATGCATGTATGCATGTATGCATGCATATATACATACATGCATACATACATACGTACATACATACATACATACATACATACATACATACATACATACATACATACATACATAATCTGTCGTCTAAATTTCCGACGGTGGAACACCGTCACTTCGTTAGAGATCAGCTCATTTTCTTATTTGATGAATAAGGAGAGAACATTTGTGAAACATTGCAAAATAGAGCCTAAACCAGATGAATATATTTAATTCTGTATCTCTAGTCTTGATCTAAAAACATTTAGAAGTGGTATCGATATCACATTTCTAAGCCTAAATCTTAGTAGCTATATTAATGATCCCTGAGTTCAATTCCTAACATCTCCAGAAGAGTTGGTGTTTAGTTATGACTATATGATCAACATTTCACTTTGCAGCTCCGTGAGATTTGGTGCGATCCACAGTACGGAACTTTGGGTAAGCGTCTTCTGTCACAGCATCGGGTTGACCAAAGACTTATGTAGTCCGGTTTAATTACCACAACCCAGTCCTTGGTGGTATACTCTGTTGCAAGTACTCGGGACATGTGAAGGCGTGTGACTTAGTGGTTAGGGGATTCGGCTCACGATCGTAAGATCGTGAGTTCGATTCCGGGCGGTGTGTTGTGTCCTGCAGCAAAACACTTTATTTCACATTGCTCCAGTCCACTCAGCTGGCAAAATTGAGTGTTACCTGTATTTCAAAGGGACAGCCTTGTCACGCTGAATCTTCCTGGGAACTACCTTAAGGGATTGCGGAATGCTTAACCACTTCTGCACCAATTTCTTGAGCAGGCTGTTCATGTTTATCAGATCAACATGAACAGTGTCAATACTCGGGCCAGGTCTCCGGCTAGAGGATAACATCCTAAATTCGTCCCACCAATCACGAAGACTCCAAAAAAGGAATATGAGTACTTCTTTTATTTCTCTGAATAGACTACTTATAAACAGTCAGGAAAAACTTACAATGCTTATAGGTACTTCTCCACATCTAACTAATCAATAATTCATGAGTCAACAAGAGTGATAGCTCAACTTGCCAGAATACAGTAACTAAATCTCCCTTGTGCCATACGCTCTTGCCTTCAAAAGATAAAAGAGAGAGAAAAAGAGAGAGTTAGAGAGAAAGAGAGACGAGAGAGGGGGGAGGGGGGAGAGGGGGG
>NC_068984.1:75773120-75774578 GCF_001194135.2 Octopus bimaculoides
GATTGAGAAAATATACGTGGTCTGATCAGTAAGTATCCGGACTTTTGCCATAGTAACGAATCTAAAGCATGCAGGGTGAAGCCGCTTGGCACAGGTTGAGATTGAGCTCTGCTGTGCATGCGCACTAACTTTTAACGTTTTAGCTCACTTCTGCTGTTTACAGGAGTGCTTGGGAGGAATGTGTGAAGTGTGTGATCGCCGTATTAACAATGACAGAGGAAGTTGAGCAGAGAATCTGCATCAAAGTTTGCCAAAAGCTTAGTGATACCTGCTCAAAGGCCTACGCAAACTTATCAAAAAGTTTTCATCGTTCTCGACACAATCAAGGAGATCTTGTGCAATTGAAATCCGGGTGTAATGAAAGATATATTGTGCCAAAAAACAAAAGACAGTTTTATCACCGCTGAAAATGTCTTTGGTCATAGATTTGCTGGACCCGAGCTAACCTGGGATTAAACAGCAACAAGAACACTGTGACAGCAACAACCAGAGCCTCTCAACGTTAGCCTAGATGTTATTCAGCTTTCATGCAATTCGAACTCTGCATACGCTTTTACTCACTCACACTGTTTCTATATATCCTCATCATCAACTCCTGAGCGTTATTTTCTCGAGTCGCAGGACTCAACAGGTCGGTTACCCAGTTTTCATGGCATTTAAGTAACCAAGTCCATTGCAGAGTTACTTATTTGCCGTTGGGTGAACTGGAGCAACGTAAAAATGAAGTCTTTTGCTCAAGAACATAACGCAACTACCGGCCCTAGATTTGAAACCATGATCGCAAGATCGTAGGTGCAACACCCTAACCATTAAGCCATACGAATTCACTTATACATAGAGTAGTACAAAACTCACTTTCTATTTTGGGTTTGATTGCTTCTGATTTGTTTTCAACTTCTTCATGTGGGGTTATCTTAAAGACAGTGTTTTTCTAAATAATCCGAAATACTCCAAAAACTGAAGAATAGTATTCGACAAGAAATTACAGCATTGGAGCCACATTCATTACCCGCTGTCATGGAACACTGCTCAGCAAGGGTTCGACTCTACCAAGCTGAAAATGGAAGGAATTTGAGGGTGTTATATTCCACAATTAGTTCAAAATAATTTCCATGACCCCAAAATAAATATATCTAACGGGGAATTTTTTCTTCACGTTTTAGTTTAAAAATAAAAAGAAAAGAAGTCATTTAAGTCTTAAAATGAAAAATGACTTTTGCGTAATATTGTATAAGCATGATAGTGAATTAAATTTGAGAAATACTAAAATCCTTAACAGTTTTCATATCGGCAATGTGACTAGTAGTAATAGTAGTAGTAGTAGTAGTAGTAGTAGTAGTAGTAGTAGTAGTAGTAGTAGTAGTAGTAGTAGTAGTAGTTGCAGCAATAGTATAAGTTATTGTTGTTGATGCTGTATGTGGTGTAGGTGAGTGTGGTGCATACCATATACATACATAA
>NC_068984.1:75774829-75775792 GCF_001194135.2 Octopus bimaculoides
ATATATATGTATGTATGTATATATATATATATACGCACATTATATTTATGAAGCTGCAGTGGTTAGAGCGTCGAGCTTACGATCATGAGGTTGTGAATTCGAATCCCGGAGCGGGCTGCGTGTTGTGTTCTTGTGCAAGACACTTTATTTCACGTTGCTCCAGTTGTAGAAATGAGTTGCGAAGTCACAGGTGCCAAGCAGTATCGGCTTTTGCCATTCTCTTGGATAACACTGATGGCGTGGAGAGGGGAGGCCGGTTTCCATGGGCGACTGCTGGTCTTCCATAAACAACCTTGCCCGGACTTCTGCCTGGGAGGGTAACTTTCTAGGTGCAATCCCATGGTCAGTCATGACCGAAGGGGGTCTCAGCATATATATATACTTGGAAATGGACGCGTGGCGTTCGATCATAAAATAATATAAATAATATATAAATATATGCATATAATGATACATATATATGTATATATGTTGCTTGTCTCGTTTCTCAATTTGTTTCTTTCATTGTTTGAAAAAAAACTTCGTTTTCTATGTTTTTGTTTTTTATGTTCTCGTTTCTCATTTTGTTCACGTTTTTACTTATGTCCTATACCCATATATGCATGAGTCGCTGTGTGGTAAGTAGCTTGCCTACCAACCACATGGTTCCGGGTTCATTCCCACTGCGTGGCACCTTGGGCAAGTGTCTTCTACTATAGCCTCGGGCCGACCGAAGCCTTGTGAGTGCATTTGGTAGACGGAAACTGAAAGAAGCCTGTCGTATATATGTATATGTATATATATGTATGTGTATGTATGTGTTCGTGTGTCTGTGTTTGTCCCCCCAACATCGCTTGACAACCGATGGTGGTGTGTTTACGTCCCCGTAACTTAGCGGTTCGGCAAAAGTGATCGCTAGAATAAATACTAGGCATCCAAAGAATAAGACCTGGGGTCGATTTTCTCGACTAAAGGCGGTGCTCC
>NC_068984.1:75776088-75776752 GCF_001194135.2 Octopus bimaculoides
TATATATATATATATATATATATATATATATATATATATATATATATATATATATGTATGTATATATATATATATGTATGTATGTATACATGGAGAGGAGAAAGAAAACTTAAAACTTACATACACATATTTAACTTGTTATTTTTACCTTCTCTCGAAGAGAAATTGATTTAAAGAGTTTTCATGTATAGTAATTCCTGTAACTTTTTCATTTGCATCTAAATTCATGCGACTGGCAACTCCAAATTATTTGTGTTTTCACTATACAAATTAGCCTAGGTCATAAATATTTTCCACCCATTTCATATAAATCCAAGTCTAATATCCAGCTAGGGTCAAGATAAGAAAACTGCAGCGCTAATGACGCCTATTGAAGCAGAAACACGTGTTTACTCTTTCATTCTTCTCTCTAAAGGAAATCCTTTTCCTAATATCATTTGAATACTGGACAAATCTTGACTCCTTGAAATTTTCCCCACTTCTCCACTTCTCACTGAAATTCAATATTCATAGGCATTTGTTTACTTTCTCTCGGAGCAAAGAAACAGACAGTATAGCAACAATTTATCTCGTACGAGTTTTAGTATACTATTATTCGCTTTGCAATCTGAAATCATGCCGCTAGGTACTCATATATATATATATATATATATATATATATATA
>NC_068984.1:75777423-75778527 GCF_001194135.2 Octopus bimaculoides
AAACACAGACACACAAATACATACACACATATACATACATATATATATACGACAGGCTTCTTTCAGTTTCCGTCTACCAAATCCACTCACAAGGCTTTGGTCGGCCCGAGGCTATAGTAGAAGACACTTGCCCAAGGTGCCACGCAGTGGGAATGAACCCGGAACCATGTGGTTGGTAAGCAAGCTACTTACCACACAGCCACTCCTGCGCCTATGTATGTATATTTGTTTATAAGTGTGTGTGCGTGTGCGTGCGCGCGCGCGCGTGTGTATGCATGTATGTATGTACGTGGGTCTTTCTCCCACAGAGCTGGACAACCAGATTTGGTTCTGCTTACATGCCCGTTTCGACAAAACAAATCGATAGAATAAGTACCAGACTTAAAATATAAAGAGTGGGGCAGGTTAGAACGACTAAACCCTTCAACACATTGCTCCAGCGCAGGCACAATCAAACGAGTCGCATAAGTAAAAGAAAAAGTGTGTGCGTGTATATGTGTGTGTGCGTGTGTGTATGTGTGTGTGTGTGTATGTACGTGTGTGTGTATATATATATATATATATACACGCACACGTACGTACGTATATACATATACATGCCTATACATATAACATCATATACATAACTTATACACATATACATGTACACACATACATATAGGTCTATACATATGCGTACCTATATATGAACATCATATACATTCTTAAACACACACACTCGCATAAACATACATATTTATGAACTATGTCTGGCTGTCAATGTCTATATATCCCTTTATTCATCAGTATTTTAATTTATAGCAAACGTTTCTGTATTTTCTAACACGTCAGTCTGTGTGCATTTTTGCCGTTGAAAGCACACACACACAAACCGTACACTTATACACATATAGAAATATATATGTATATGGATGTGAGTGTATGTATGTATATGTGTGTGCATACATATGTATGTGTGTGTGTGTGTGTGTGTGTGTGTGTGTGTGTGTGTGTGTGTGCTTGCGTGTGAGTGTGTGTGCGTGCGTGTGTGTGTGCAAACATACAAATGTACATATATATTTATTCGCAATCATTTCTACGTACATATATACCTAATACATAAAT
>NC_068984.1:75778716-75787596 GCF_001194135.2 Octopus bimaculoides
TATATATATATATATATATATATATACATATATATATATATATGCATACATATATATATGCATACATATATATTACATATATATATGCATACATATATATATATATATGTATGTATGTATGTATGTATACGTACGTACATATATTCATATACATGTATATATATACTTATACACATACACACACACACACACACATATATATATAAACATATATATATATATACATATATATAAACATATATATGTATATAAAGACATGTGTAGATGTGTGTGTGTGTGTGTGTGGAGGAGGGTCAGGTAGCTAGATAGGCTGCGCCAGCTCATTAAAAATAAGACTGCATATATTGTTGTAAAAGAATGTTTTCTCGTCGTTTCGACAGTTGGCTGTCAAATAGTAACCGTTGCAGTCCAAAGATAGGGCGGTTTACGCGCACACACACTCACACACACGTACATAAACGCATACACACACACACTTCTACGCTCGTGTATATGTATGTGTGTGTATCTATGTATGCGTATCTGTGTGCACATGTATACACATACACATTAGATTTCGTTTTTGTTCTGTTCTCTGTAATTACCTTCTAATTTTAAAAGACTTTTTGTTGTATTTTTTTTTTTTTTTTTCATTTCTATTTATTTTTTTACGTACATGTATGTACATAATGGAGAAACATTGACAAAGACTGAATGTATTTAGGTTAGACGTACTGTGGTTACAAATATGAGCAGACGACAACTGAAGGAAGGCGAACGAACGACAAAAAAGAACAAGCACAACAAAATAAACGAGTGAAAAATATTCATGAAGAGAGCAATTCTGAACACAATAAAACTAATTACAAATAAGCTTACCTATTTTTGTTCTGTTTCTTGTTTTCGATCTTTCGTCTGTTTTTATTTCCTTTTTTGTTTCATTCATTTTTTCTTTCATTCCGTTAGCTTTTTTCTTTCACTTTTTATTCTTTTTTTATGTATCATACATTTATTTATTTCTTCCTTTCCTACATTCTTTGTTTCACTTTTTCTTTCTCTCTTTCAACCTTTCTCAACTATTCTGCGTGTCTTTCATTCTTTCTTTTCTCTTGTCGTTCTTTATATCATTCATTCATAAATTCTTCTTTCCTTCTTGTCTTTCACCAACTCTCCTTTTTTCGTTCATTCACTTTCAATTTTTATATAACCCTTGATTCTTTCCCTTTTTACGAATTCGACCGTTATTTCTTTATTTGAATTTCTATTTATTTATTTGTTTATTTATTTATGTATTGGACACTTTCCACCATCTGTCCTCTCTCTCTCTCTCTCTCTCTCTCTCTCTCTCTCTCTCTCTCTCTCTCTCTCTCAGTCCGGCATTGTGCATTTCTTTTCTTTTTCTCTCTTTCTTTCCTTTTGCTTATTTCCCTTACTATTAATTCATCTCTACATTTCTTGACATATTTTTTTCTTTCCCTAATTAATTCTTTCATTTCTATTTTCATTCTTTCGTTCTGCATCACGTCATCCTCTGTTTGTTTGTCTGTTTGTCTGTCTCTGTACCCAAAGTACACCCTCCGGTGTAATTTACTAACATACTTGCTCCTATAAACGCTATTTCGAATGAAACATCTCCAGTTTTGAGAGGTACTAGTTATATACAAAGAATTAGATTTTAAAAAATGAAGCAGTTGATCTACCGGAAGAGGGAAAAGAGCATAAACAAATGTTGGACTGATTGAAAGATTGACTGACTTATTTCTTTGCAATAAGTTGATGTCTAGAATAAATTGTATTGTCATTGGCTATCAATTATAGGGAACAGTTTTGTGTACGATTCTTACTCTAACTACATAAGTAACAGCGTCTATCGTTCACCAATAATATAGAGCATATTCTGAAATAAGTGTTCCGATGACTGTCACACGCGCATCAGAAATATAAATTAATTTCTGTTTATCCTGTTCCTTCTTCTCAAGCTCGAGAAATGTATTAGATTCATTTCCTGTACTAACCAAATGCACCGCTAAATATATAAACTGCGCGATGTTAATCTGGTAAATTAACTTTCCATATATGCATATACGTATATATTTATCTATATATGTTTTTTATGATGTGTACAAATGAATGTATGTATGTATGGATGGATGGATGGATGGATATATATACGTATAGATGCATAGATAGATAGACAGATAGATAGACAGATAGATAGACAGATAGATAGACAGACAGATAGATAGATAGATAGATAGATAGATAGATAGATAGATAGATAGATAGATAGATACGCGTGTACACACATATGTACTAGTCGAGTACTAAATCGATATAATGTTTTGTTTCCCCCAAAACGATCAGAAGCGACCACTCCTTGATCGATATAGATAGTCACCGAAATCACATACAAACGAATCAATTTTCCTCTTAAGCGCATGGATAAGTAAACTTTGTATTAAAGTTATTTGGAGTCTATTCGAACTCCCTTTCGTTTGCCCAGGACAGATACAGAAGTAAGCTAACATCAATATCGCTTATACCGATCATTCCTCTCGGAAATTAAAATGCAATCCATGCACTTCTTTGAGTGCGTTTGTAGTATTCACCAACAAATTTACAATGCTATTACCATTTTCCTTCTTATGATTATTATTAAGATTTGCGTTCCTCTAAATATACGATGTACGAACCTCATTGGTAAATTTCAATATAACTAAAATCTTCCCGTCAGGTAATCAAGTCTCAAATATATTTCTTCATGCAACAATTTGTTAATTTTCTACGAAATTCATTGAGTATTTTGATTCAGCCATTCTTTCTTTCTTTTCTTTTTTTCTGTCAAATCCAAAAAGTCTGATTTTTAATTTAAAGTATCACTATATATATATATATATATATTATTGTTGTATTTGGGGATGGTAATGTTGCCAGTTTAGCCAATAAAAACACACGCACTATATATTTGGTGTTAATTTGCTTCAGCTTTATTTTACATTAATCGTATTTCGGCCAGAGTTCTTTCGTCACACTTCTGTGACCTCATCAGTGGGCCTTTGCTTTCTTCTTTCCTATTTGTGTGTCTTTCCTTACTAACGATCAGCCATTTTGTATTCCTACTGTATGCTTCTTTATTTGCGCATGCGTATCCCCCTATGTGTGTCTATGTTTAGTAAGTGCGTGTGTGTGTATGGGGAGTGCCTGTATTATCTGTATCCCCTATTTATACACGTTTGATTAATTTCTTTTATGCACACACACTCACACACACAGACGATAGCAGTAATATCCTTTCTATTGGAAGCACGAGCCTCAAATTTGGAGGAGGGGATTAAGTTGACTACATCGACCCCAGTGCGTAACTGGTACTTATTTAATCGACCCAGAAAGGATGAAAGGTAAAGTCGACCTCGGGGAAACTTGAACTCAGAACGTTGCGGCAGATGATATACCGCTAAACATTTCGCGCGGCATGCTAACGATTCTGCCAGCTCACCGCCCTGACGTTAGCAGTAATATCAACACCACTCTTAACATCAACATCTTTCTTAATATCAAAATCGGCGAAAGCACATCCTTAACACACCGGCTACTGCATTCCTATCATTGGCACTCTTCTTCAAAGCCTGAAAATTTTGGCGCCTCCAGCAATGGCTGACACTCATCGAGACCGACAATAGAGTGTTGCTACCACATCTAGGAGGGTGTTACTACTACGCATGCAGATATTCTGGGCAGCAGCCAAAGAAGGTCTGCTTGACTGATTGACATTAAATCATTCAAAGTCTTTAGTCTTTGGTTCACTGGTGTTCTGTTTCCTTTTTCCATTTTTTCTATCTCTACTAAAATGTCCCCGGTTCTACAGGGTATTTCTATCGTTGGCCTCCTCACTCCCCCGCTCAGACAACCCTGATCAGCTCGTTCCTTCACCTTTCATTACCCTTGTTGTGTTCAACCCCTCCCGCCTGGCACTGTTCCTATGCTCAGTCCTTTCTCCCTAGAACATCATTCCTCTGGGATCTTCTCTCTGCTTAGGTCATTCCTGCAGATGTTGATCGCGTGTGCGTGTGTGCGAGTGCATGAGTGTCTATTTGTGCCACCAACACCGGTTGTCAAGCGCTGGTGGTGTGTTTACGTCCCTGTAACTTAGTGGTTCGGCAAAAAGAGATCGATAAAATAAGTACCAGGTTTGAAATCCCCAAGTACTGGGATCGATTCGTTCGACTAAGATTCTTCAAAGCGGTGCCCCTGTACGACCTCAGTCTAATTACCGAAAAAAAGTAAAAGATAAAAGATAGAGCGAGAGAGAGAGAGGTATAGTTATATCCTATTTTAGTGTGCAAAAGGGAACGAAATAGTAAATAATAAACGAGAGCAAATCAAAGTAGAAAAATAAAAAGTACGCAAAAAAATCAAAAAAGGTTGTAAATAAATTACAAAAGCATTGAAACTATGGAGCCGGAAAATCATAACAGTGTATAAATTGTATACTACCATTTGTATAGAATCCAATACGATATGTATCAAAAGTATATTTATTATAATATGGTTGATAAATATGACTACTACTCCATGACTAAGCTTCATGCGAAATTGTGCATTCATCGGATATATCCGACGAAAATGTCACTCAAATTACTGCCATCCATCTCATGAATGCTATTTTCAGTATAAAACTTAAGGTTAGTAGTCACATTATTATACAAAATCATAAGCGTATGTTTATGCAAATGCATACACACACACACACGCATTCATATATATGTATGTATGTGTATATATATGTGTGTGGGTGTGTGTGGGTGTGTGTGTGTGTGTGTGTGTGTGTGTGTGTGTGCATATTTTCATTAAAAAAGTGTATATTTCTTTGCTATTTTTACATCTCTATCAGCTCACTCTCTCTCTCTTTCTTTCTGTCTCTCTTTTTCTCTCTCTCTCTCTCTATCCTTTTTTCACTTTATCTCTCTCTCTCTTTCTTCTCTATCTCTCTCTTCTCTGTTTGCCTCTTGATATATATCTTTGGCTCCAAAAGTTAATAGTTATTTATTGCCCGTAGATTTCTTTGACATCATTGATATCACATTTATTGTTCCTGTTTATTGCTCTGAAATGTTTGATGTCAACTTTACGCTTGTATTATATTTCTCTGAACTTATTTGCAAATACACACACACACACACACATATATATATATATATATATATGTACATATATATGTGTGTGTGTGTGTGTATACATACATATATATATATACATATATATATGCATATATATACATACATATATATATAGGGTTGTGTACATATATACATATACATATATATATATATATATATATATATATATATATATACAAATACATAAATATATATATATATGTACATGTATTTATGTGTGTAGATATGTATATGTAAGTCTGTTTCTGTTTTCTGTTAGCGTTTTAGCTTTGTGCTCTCAATTATTTTTCGTTCTCCTCTTTAAGACTCATTAAATGTGAAATCCCACATGTATACATACAGTTCAGGCTGAAAACTGACACAAAACTATCGTATAAATTGTTTCTAATAATAACAACGATTTCTAACGCTGGCACAAGGCTCCAGTTATTTGTGACAGGTGTTGAGTAAACGAAATCGACTCGACTTCAGCATTTAACTGTTACATTATTTTATAGGTCATGGGACGGTGAATTGCAAAATGAACTCCAATGGGATCAGGACTCAGAACGTGAAGATATGTACTTAAGCACTGCGAGTTATCTTGCTCATCGAATTAGATATCGTAAAACATCCAGTCCGGCACCCTGCCGTTTCTGTAACCGACCGCCCTATTTTCGCTTTATTATTATTTTACCCGTCATACTTTCGTGGTCGGTAAAATAAATAACAGTTGAGTACTAAGGTCGATGCAATCGACTTAGCACCTCCCCACCGGTACCCACTTTCACAGCTTGTGCCTATAGTAGAAAGATTTCTGTCTTCTTCCCCTGTTTACACGAACGTTTTTCTACTTTTTCGGACAAAACCTTTTGTAACCTTCGTCCTGTCTTTGTCCTTACATGTTTTTGATTGATATTAGCCCTTGTGGCCAATAAAACGAATTAATTATTATTAGTGTTGTTGTTGTTGTTGTTGTTGTTAAAATTCCGCCGAGGTCAACTTTGCCTTTCATCCTTTCGGGGTCGGTAAAATAAGTACCAGTCAAGCATTGAGGCCGATGTAATCGACTTACCCCATTATTATTTTCTCTTTATCACAGGTTTTGTTGGAGCTCCTGAAGTCTTTGAGCTTGTGGAAGGATCGAGTTGTGTTCAAAGAAAGTATATATTCTTTCAGTTAGTATGGATGTGAGGATCTTGTAGGTGGTGTTGAGACATGTAATTGGTCGGTTGTTCTTTGTATTTTTCGTGTCTTCAGTTTTTGGTTGAAGGTATGTTGTTCCTTCGGTTAACCAGGCAGGTATTTGCTCTGGGTTCCAGATGACATCAGCTATTATTATTATTATTGAGTGAGAGAGTAATGCATGCCATCAAAGTGACACTGGGGTAAAATATACGAAGCCCAATACACCCATCATGACGTCCCATCTGATAAGGGTACACCAGGCACATGCATCACAACCATATATGTACGACATGGTGATTTCATATCAAGATCAACAACGCATAACCTTGCAGGTGGGGCCCAGTTAGAATTTTCTTCGGGTCGAATAGCCCGTCCCACTCAAAAGGTTCTCGATTAAGAGTTTGTTTAAGGATGTTGAACGAAACACCCATGTTTCCAGAGGTGAATTATCCAAACCCCATAGAATTCCTCTCAACACATGGCTATGATGCTCCTCCACTACTCCTGCTTGTGATAAGAGATACACATATCGTCAGCCACCAAGGGACATGCTCAACTGGTTACGGTCAAACAACTGACAAGCAAATCTGTGGTATTGAGCAGAATATTTGCTGTAGCTCATCTTTTATACCAAGACAAAACAATGATAACACTTTCAATCAGTTAAGATGAGAAACCATGAAAGCCACTGCCTGGTACTGCATCAAGGCATTTATTATTATCATCATTATTGTTGTTGTTGTTGTTGAATGAGAGAGCAGTACATGCCATCGAAGTGCACCTTGTAGATGAGACCCAGTTAGAATTTTCTTCAGATTGAGTATCCTATCTCGCTCAAAAGGTCCCTGAATAAATGTTGTTTGAGGATTATGAACGAAACAGCCATGTTTCCAGAAATGAATTATACAAACTCCAAAGGATTCCTTTCAACACGTCTGTCATGTTTCTCAACTACTCCTACTCGTGATCAGAGATGCACATATCATCGGCCACTAAAGGACATGCTCAACTGATTATATTCAAGCAACTGACAAGCAAATCTGCAGTATTGAAAACAATGTTTGCTGTAGCCCATCTTTTACATCAATTATCATCGTTAGTAGTAGTAGTAGTAGTAGTAGTAGTAGTAGTAGTAGTAGTAGTAGTAGTAGTAGTAGTAGTAGTAGTAGTAGTAGTAGTAGTAGTAGTAGTAGTAGTAGTAGTAGTAGTAGTAGTAGTAGTAGTAGTAGTAGTAGTAGTAGTAGTAGTAGTAGTAGTAGTAGTAGTAGTAGTGGTGGTGGTGGTGCTGCTGCTGCTGCTGGTGCTGGTGGTGGTAGTAGTAGTAGTAGTAGTAGTAGTAGTAGTAGTAGTAGTAGTAGTAGTTCTTATAAAGATGAAGAACTGATAGAATCGTCAGATCATCGGACAAAAATGTTGTCGTTGCTACGAATGACTAACGCCGAAATAGTTCGAAGCTTATTGTTCTTGGACTGTGTCTGATAATAGTCGCTGTCGTGAATTTCTTGATGTTAGCTAACCATTGTGTGTTGCTGTCTCAGTCATTCATTGTTTTTCTGTTGTGACAGCACCCTGGCCTGCTGCTGGCTCTGCTACTCTCTGTTGACTGTCGTGTGCTGTATCCGCTGTCATTTGCCGCTTGCCGTCTTCTGTTTGCCAATAGTGACTAAAATGCACTAAATATATAGGGATGAAATTAGTCAGAGAAAGCACGTTGACGATGAAATTGTTAAATCCGGTTCCACACGATGTCTTGAATGGTCAGATTTTTTTATGACGTTGATATTCTTGACTTGTTTTCTTTTCTTTTTTCTTTTTTGCATTGGATATAGTGATCCGGTTTCGATTTCTAAGTTTTGCAATTGTTAAATATTCCTGCTACATGTTTATGTGTGCGTGTGTGATAGTGTGTTTAACAACAACTATAAAAATTAAGAATAACACAAAATATTTCAAGCTTTTGACAAGGGAGTTGATTAAAGGCACGACTCCAGAAAGGAATGATAAATTTCTTCCCTAGTTGCCAAAAAATTACATTAAATGCAAAATGACGAAAGTGATTATAATGTTATAAATTCAAATGGTGTCAAAATAGTGTGTCTGCTTCTCTTTATTTTTTATTTCTTATATATTATCCAAATTCCAGAAGCATATTATTCATCAGGATATTTTGAACATATAGTTTACCAAACATACATATTCAAATGCCCTTATAGTGCACAGATGGCTTTCCCTGTCAACTGACTTTCGCGCTGATTTGGTTTTGTTTTTTTTTCCACCCACTTTCTAAGATCATAGTGGGCTGTAGTGGCAGACGAAAAAGCAAGTATATAGAAGTAATAGAAAGAGCGGAAGTTACATAATTGTTTACTATATTAAATTGATAGTGTAGGGAGGTTGGTTAGGTGTTTATTAAGGACGAGATTAGTTTTCAAAACTATATAGTTTAACTAACGGATTCATATCCAACAAAAGCAACACCAAAGAGAGTATCGTGAGCAGGCCCACAAGTGGTGGTGGTGGTGGTGGTGGTGGTGGTGGTCCTGGTGGTGGTTGTGGT
>NC_068984.1:75787698-75793320 GCF_001194135.2 Octopus bimaculoides
GTGGTGGTGGTGGTGGTGGTGGTGGTAGTAGTAGTAGTAGTAGTAGTAGTAGTAGTAGTAGTAGTAGTAGTAGTAGTAGTAGTAGTAGTTCTGTATCAGCTGCAAGGGTCATAAACATACAATACAATGAAATGTTAAACAGGAATCATACGAAGACGTGTGGGATGGGACACCAAATCATAAAGAAAGATGTTATGCAAGTCAAAACGGGACAACTTAAAATTTTAAAATAAATATACAGATAATAAATGGAATAAGTAAAAATAAAATACTTAAAAGAATAGTTAAAGCGGTGTATAATTTGAATAAAAGATAATGGAAAAAAACACATGGGAAACATTTAGAGTTCCTGCCAACACACGGGTGAGAAACTATAGCTATGTCGGGTTAGAACATTTCACTTCTCTGGCCACCCACTTGCCAACGTTCATACTGAAAGGTTGCCATTCACATTTTCTGTGTGCGTTGAGATAAGAAACAATCTATAACGTCCTCAACATATTCCTGCCTCAGCTGATGGTAATGAAGCTCTATTGTTTTTATTTAGAGCCTATGTTTTGACTGTCTCTTATATTCCAGCTTTATTTGTTCGTCGGGGATTAACTCATCCAGGCAACACCCACAACAAAGCATGCTTGTTTATTATGTCTATGAGATGCTGGTTTGAGTCTCCAAGGACGATGAATTTCAGTTCTTTGTATTTGTCGTCGTATTATTGTTGCTGAGAAGAGATGGGGAGGGCTCTTTTTCACCATTTTTTTTTCGAATTTTTCTTTTAGGCCAGTATGTTCTTTTTTTTCCTCTCTTTCTCCTTCTTTTTCTTTGATGGTGTGGGAATATTGTTTTGGTCTTTTGGTTTGTTTTTTTCGCTACCATCCATCACCTTCTTTCTCGTCATAAGATGATAGAATGATGCCGTTGCAGTTAGTTCTCGTAAGGAGACGGCGCATTTGGTTGTTGGTTTTCAAAACTTGGTATGAGTTGACTGCTTGCACTATTTCCGGAACTGAGACTCGTGACTTTGTTGGGACTGGGGTTTGCTGCCGTTTCTGTTACTGTAAGCACAACTCCCCCATCTCACCTTTGGATTCTTGGTCAGCTTTAGGTTCTGAGGATAGAATGTTCTTGGCCGAGAGTATTTTAAGATCAGCAAACGTTTCTGAGAATGTTGTTGATGATTCTGTTGCTGTTCTTTTTTTATTTTGATTTTGCTTCTTCTGTATGCCGGAAGCTCTCGATTTTAGTTACCACACATGTGACGGCTAGGATTCCTCTCCTTCACTAGCAATCTCATTACTTTTCGTTTCACACCTTCGATTGATAACAATTCTAATATGATCTTGTGGTTTTCAGGAGACATATCCACTGAGACTTCTTCTCAGGACCAATGTCAGTCTTTCTGACCTCAGCACTCGCCACCTATCCATACTGTTCCTCAAAGTGTTTCCTCACACTAAGTGCGGTATAACAAGTGGATGGGCAGGCATGTATCGAACTTGTTCGGTCTGTCTTCGTACGTCATTCTCACTGTTGAAAACACACATATAGTTCCTTGCGGTTTATGTCGGCCAACTGATTTATCGCTGTTCAAAGAATCAGCTAGAACTACCTTTTGTAGGTAGAAGAAAGTTCCTGTCTCGCCAGAGATTTTTTTTTATCTTATTTTATTTCATTTATTTATTTATTTGTTTGTTGCTTCTTTCTCATTCCTTGATAAAACGACCAAGAAGAATAGCATTTTTCATTGATATTCAAGATTGCCAAAAGCCTTTCCGTTCTGCAAGTTCGTTCATGTTTACTCTTTTTGTTATCAGTGACATTACAGAACGAGATATTCGTGTTTAGATCCGATATAGTATGTGTGTTTGTGTGTGTGTGTCTGTGTGTGTACACGCACGTTCTTTTGTTCCATTGTCTATATTTTCAATTGTGTATACCGTGTGAGAAAGAAACAGTTTTCCATTTATTTTGTCATCTTTTTCAGTATTTTTTTCATTTTCTTTAGGTCGAGGTATATCTTTTTGTTGTTATTGTTATTATAGACGCAATTATTTACAAATGTTCGAAGAGAAAAACAAAATATTAAAACATGCACCTTCCTCCCTTTCATTTTAGAGAAAATAAACTTCAAACTTGCTCAAGATATCCTGCTTTGTATAATCTTACAAAAAGGTTTTCTTTTTTTCATTCACTTTGTGTCATGATAAGATATCCAAACTCTCCATGTTATCAGAAACCACCAAGAAAGACGTCTTGACAGGTGGAAAATAATAATAATGGTTTCAAATTTTGGCACAAACTGAGAAGCTTTGGTAAGTCGATTGATTCGACCCTAGCGCTCAACTGGTACTTATTTTACCTATCCTAAAAGTATGAAAAGCAAAGCTGACCTCGGTGAAATTTGAACACTTGTTTCCTCCATTTATGTCTTGTGACATGGCTAGCAGTTGCTGGATTACGACTGGGCTCAGCCTACTGCACAGTGGGGCACCTGCCGGGTGCAGCACCTTCACCACTGGTTCCAGTCCCGTTCACACTGTTATTGCCATCTATTTTGCTTGACATTTCCACTCACAAATGAGCTACTGCAGCGGCCAACCTGTAAATTGGGCTCAAACCCAGCAGTTTTGGTAAGTCGACTGGATCGACCCTAGCGCTCAACTGGTACTTATTTTATCTATCCTGAAAGTATGAAAAGCAAAGCTGCCCTCGGCGGAATTTGAGCTCAAAACCTAACGAGGGACGAAATGCAGCTAAGCAGTCAGTCCGACGTGCTAGCGATTCTACCAACTCGCCATTAGAAAAATAGTAATAGTAATAATAATAATAATAATAATAATAATAATAATAATAATAATAATAATAATAATAATAATAATAGATTAACTTAAAACGCTTCTCCTTCCTTCTTGCTTAAAGCTTAAATTCCTAAAAACTTACACTTTTATTCATTCGTAGTCATATATGAAAGTTAGCTATCTGAAACACGCTGATTGCTACGATGCTGAAGCTATTGTTGAAAGTACATGTATTTCCTCTCTCTCTCCCTCTGTCTTTTTACCACCACACTCTTTATGTCTTTCTATCTGTCTGTCTGTCGTCTCTCTCTCTCTCTCTCTCTCTCTCTCTCTCTCTCTCTCTCTCTCTCTCTCTCTCTCTCTCTCTCTCTCTCTCCCTCTATCACTTTCTTCACTACTTTCGAAGATTACTTGTTGACATCGTAAGTCTTCAGCCGAAATCACACTTTCACATCCCAATTCAAACAGTAAGCTAGTTTTTCGTTAGATTCAGATTAACGCTTCTCCTTCTTTCTTTGGTTAAATCTTAAATTTACAGGTGGGCCGCTGCAGTGGCTCATTTGTGAGTGAAAATGTCAAGCAAAATTGATGACGATAACAGTGTGAGCGGGACTGGAACCAGTGGAACAACTATCACAAGTGTCACCTTAATCTGCTGGCTGAGGACAGATGACACTTTCCATCATACCCAGCAAAATAAGCTGTGAGTTTTCATATAATAATAATGATAATAGTTTCAAATTTTGCCACAAGGGTAGCAATTTTAGGGGAAGGGATGTGTCGATTACATCGATCCCAGTGTTCAACTGGTATTTATTTTTTCGATCCCGAAAGGATGAAAGGCAAAGTCGACCTTAGCGGAATTTGAACTCAGAGCGTAAAGTCGGACGAAATACTGCTAAGTATTCTATCCGGCGTACTAATGATTCTGTCAGCTCAGCGCCTTAATAATAATAATAATAATTATTATTATTATTATTATTATTATTATTATTATTATTATTATTATTATTATTATTATTGATTGATTGACATGAGCATCCCTGTGACCATGACATCTCGACAAAAGGATTTGATAAGCCCAGAAAATATAAAGATTTACTAATCGAAATCAAAAAGATACGGCATCTCAAGACGGTTACAATACTAGTGATTGTAGGATCACTTAGAATGATCAAAAAAAGAATTGAAAAAGTATTTAAGAATGATCCATGGCTTACCATCTATGCAGGAAGTACAGAAGATTGTCTTAACTGGTACGTCACACGTACTGGGAAGAGCATTGTCGTTTTAAATTTTCTTTCCCTGTTTGCCTTTCATTTTCTTACAATTGAATTGAATTAAATTGAACTAGTTTCAGCTCACGCGCTGTGGCCATGCTGGGGCACCGTCATTTTGTGTTACTACCTAATTTTTACTTCACTAATTCTTTTTAGAACTTGACCCCAGGTGCATGAGGGAGTTTCACGCCGTTGCCTTCATTTGCATTTCCTGCTGTTAAGTTGGTTGATCTGGGATTCTTGACAGTAAGACATCTAGTTTTGTTTTGAAGACATTTACATCCACCCCCATGTAGATCTCTCTCAGGTCCTTCTGGAGGATATTGAAGAGCTGTGAGCCTTTAAAGCCCAGACTATTGCAATATCTGGTCCTATATTTTGATGGCAAAGTTAGAGTCTTTGACACTATGCAGTGGCGCCCTGTTCTAGCGTTAGTGTAACTCTCAATGCCAAAGTTTGAGACAAGTACTTCCAGGATCTTCTAGATATATATTACGGCATATCTTTCCCGCCTACGTTCCAGGGAGCAGTGTCTCAATCTCTTGAGTCTTTCCCAATAGTTTATATGCTGCATTGAGGCTATCTTCGTGTAGCTTCGTTAGATTGCCTCAAGTTCTGTAATTAATTTTACACTGGTTGGTGGCTATAGCTGGAAGAAATAGTCAAAGCAGATTAGGACGAATGTTCACCAAAGGACCATCATGGTTTCCTAATCTCTCGTTTTAAAAGTTCTAAGAATGCATCCGGTCAACCGCCTGCATTTAATTGCCAACTTAGCAACATGCACATAGAAGGATGCATCGTTACTCATGTAAATGCCCTGGTCTCGCACTGATTGTGTCTCTGGGATTGCAATCCCTCCAGATCCAGTGTATTTAATTGGTATTGCATTTAGTTTTGCATGCTGATAGCATAGGATTGTTGTTCAGTGGCTGCCCTTTCAACTACTTGTTGATAGGACTGGTTTGTAGTGCGCACTGCATCTGCGTATTTCTATTTTGGGCTGTTGGTATGTGATCCTTTTCTTTTGGCGGATTGTTTCCACCCTTCATGTTGGTGTTGCAGGGATTTTAGTGTACAAAACGGCAGTTTGCACTTCCCACTCCATGCCAGCAGAACATCACTCACTATTTGTATGTCATTGGAAGTGACCCAATTGGCTACTACTGCTTGATTTCTATCTTTCAGAAAGTCATACAGCCATTCTCCCAATTTCCCGACTATGCCGAGATCACGCAGTTTGTGACATATCATCTCATGGTCTTTGTTTACTTTTTATTTTTTATTTTGTCCTTTTTCTCTCTGGCTTTCTTCCCCTTTTTCTTGTGTCACATGACTTTGTAAAAGAACGATCTGGTGTGTTTATTTTAATGGCGTAGCAATGTATACAGTGCGTTTCTCTGCCCTAAGTGTCAGGAAGACACTCGGCAAGAAATGGAAACAGAATTGAAAGAAGATGATAATGGAAATAATAATAATAATAATAATAATAATAATAATAATAATAATAATAATAATAATAATAATAATTACCAGCTGTATTA
>NC_068984.1:75793330-75794796 GCF_001194135.2 Octopus bimaculoides
CTCTGCCCTAAGTGTCAGGAAGACACTCGGCAAGAAATGGAAACAGAATTGAAAGAAGATGATAATGGAAATAATAATAATAATAATAATAATAATAATAATAATAATAATAATAATAATAATAATAATAATTACCAGCTGTATTAAGAGAATATTGACCAAAACATCTAAACTCAAAAGATATTCAGAGCAAACCAGGATAGAGAAAAAATTATATATATATATATATTTATATATATATATATATGGATCAAAAGTGGATATATAATGGGTTGAAGGGAAATATAAGTCAAGAACAGGCCAAGCAATATCCACAAGAATGTAATAAGATCTGGAGAGAAATTTGAGGCAAAGAAAATAATCGTAGTGCTGAACAGGAATGGTTAGAGACACTTAGAGATAGAATAAAAATCAATAAGCAGGATAATATATACGTATTGCAATGATGATGGTAAATAAACAGTCTTCTAGTAAAATTTCAAACTGTAAAACCCCAGGCCTTGATGGCGTTCTAGAGTGCTTACTGAAAATTTCAAATCGTTAAATGAGAGAATATTTTTTTTTGTGGATTTGAATAAGATAATAACCAACGGTGATTACTGTTTTATTCCTGCATGGAGGATACATGGAAGAATTATTTCATTGTTAAAGGGCCCATCAAACGAAGATGTTGTCAACATTTTTCAACCATTACCATATCTTCCTTTGATGTGGAAGCTTTCAACTAAAATTATTGTAGATAACATGTATTATATATTATATATTTTCACGTTCGTGCTGTTTCAGTTATTTGTGTAAATACATATATCGTTGCTCAGAAATTTCAATATTTTCTATTTCCTTGAGTCCTTTGTTAAACTCTTGCACGAAACAGTATTCTCGATATTTACTTATGTCATTGATATTATATACGTGGTGGGGTTACACGGGCATTTATTCATAGAGTACAGGTGCGGTAATTAACTGTTTAACCTTCCTAGTTAGTGGTGTATATAAGCTGTACGTACTAAGGTGTGTACGTATATGTGTGTTTGTGTGTCTGTGTATGTCTGTGCGTGACTGAGTATGTATGTATGTATGTATGTATGTACGAGAGTCTATGCATGTGAGTTTGTAGACAGACAGACAGATAGATAGATAAATAGATAGATACGTATTTTGACGAGTCAATCAAATGAGAGAGGATCTGCAGGAAATGATGAAGTCTGTATACTTCAAGCTCTCTTTGAACATGCTTGGAGAAACTTGTAGGCATGGCTCTGCTGTTCTAGAAAGGAACGTTTAAGGAAAATGCTTACAGAATCCGCGACCTGAGACACACATGTAAGGAGTGCATTCATGACATGAGCAAGTTAGACAACTAAACGGATACTTTTCATTATATATCCGAGTTTATCTTTGTGGGGGTGGGTGAGAAAGAGAGAGAGAGAGAGAGAGAGAGTGTGTGTGTGTGTGTGTGTGTGTGT
>NC_068984.1:75794806-75796319 GCF_001194135.2 Octopus bimaculoides
TGTGTGTGTGTGTGTATGGGCACAGGTTCATATGTATTGTATGTGTAGGTTGGTAGGGAGGTATAGATGGTATGTGCGTACGTACGAAGAGGTATCCAAAAGTAACCGGAAACGTTCTCTGTGGAACAAGCCCGTTGTAATTGAAGCGACCCTCAGGCATCAGTCTGCCGACGGCGTCGTACTGTGAAATCGTACTTCCACATGGTTCGACTTTGTTTTGTAGTGCTTCTCCCCCGTTCGTCGATTTTTGCGATGGCTGAAACGAAGGAACAGCATGCTTACGTGAAATTCTGTTTTTTGCTGGGGAAAACAGCAGCTGAAACAGTTGTCATGCTTCAAACAGCTTACAAGGACGCTGCCTTGAGCAAAATACAAGTTTACGAGTAGTTTCCACACTTTAGGAATGGTCACTTGTCGTTTGAAAACTAACCTCTTTCAGGATGACCGTCGACCTCCCGAACAAATGAAAATACCACGAAAATTCATGAACTGATCTTGGAGGACCGTCACCGAAAAATTGCCGAACTTACTGATACGGCCAATGAATTTTGAGCGAAGAATTACAAATGAAATTAGTTGTAGCAAACTTTGTGCCTCGCTTGCTCACGGAAGATCAAAAGCAGCCATGATTGAATGCATGTCGTGAACTGGAAGGACAGTTGGAAGTTGATCTAGACCTTTTTTCGAAGATCATCACTGGTGACGAAAGCTGGGGCTATGGAATTTGCAGATGTGGAAGAGGTGAAGAAAAAACGACGGGGGCTTTAAAAGCATCACTTCGCGAGTGTTCCAGGACTGCTTCGAATAGTGAAAAATGCGCCTGGACCGATGCATTGCTTCAAATGGAGAATACTTTGAAGGCGACAAAAGTGTAAACATATAAAACTAAATGAATAAAATAATGCAAGATTCCGGCTTCTTTTAGGTACTCCCTCATATGTAGGCGTCTAGGCTGAATGTTTAAGATTATTACACAACCAAGAGGTCTCAGATTCGATCCTACTGCAAGACATCCTGGGAAACTATCTTCTATCATGGCCTCAAATTGATCCGAGCCCTAAGAGCGCACTAATCTGGAATACTCATCCAGTTTATACATTTATATAATAAGTAGATAATTTACTTGATCGAACAACTGAAATATTTATTCACCACCACGACTATTATTATTACTTCTGCTAGTTATTCAACTGCTACAGTCACTCCTAAGAAAACAAGTCTTGACCACACTATTTAATTTACAAAAACAGAAGTAATTTGCCGTCAGAGTCAATTCAACTTCTCATGCCACCACAACTAACGAATATCACCACGTGCTCTTGCAGGAAAAAGCAAAGTAAACTATGAATGTTAATCTTAATTTTAATTTTAACTTTATTTTATTAATAGCTCTTTTCTCTATATATATTTCATTTTAGTACATATTTTTGATAAGGTTTTTCAAAAACCAAAACATTTAAATGCATTCATATAAAAGGAAAATTAAAATGTACCCAATTTTAAGAAAGTAGCA
>NC_068984.1:75796717-75800010 GCF_001194135.2 Octopus bimaculoides
ATATATATATATATATATATATATATATATATATATATATACATATATGGTTGTGTGTGTATGTGAGTATGTGGATGTATGTCTGTATGTATGTATGTATGTAATTATGTATGTGTGTGTGTATGTAAATACACACATAAACAAGCACACATACATATATAGAGAGAGGGGGATTGAAGGGGAGAGAGAAATAGGACGATAATATTGACTTATCGATTTCTTTTTTAATGGAAGAATTAAGGATGTTTCTCTAAGAAGCCGTTAGAACAAAAATTGATCATGGTGGAAGAGAAAAGCGAGAAAGTGGAATTAAAAATCAACAGCAGATTTAATGAAAGCGTGGATTGAGAAAGAAGATGGATGTAGGGACAGTTATAAACAGAGAGGGGTTAATATAATGTTGAGAACCGTAATGCAAGTTGGTAGGTGGCGTAAAATACACCCGGAAATGAGATAACTTCACACGGTGCGTAAATATTTGGACTTTGAAGGTCTTTCAGTAGAGTTAATTCTATTCAAATAAAAAAAATCGTAGCGATCGTTTTACGGGGTTCTGTTTTAATGTTATAATTTTGTTTGCCTTTGACAGTATATATAAAGAATCGCTAAAGGATTGATGGCAGTACAACACTATTAACATTACTTCAACAACCAATCCTATTCAACATATCTAACTATTCCCAAATGATGGGCGCCATATTCTTTTCAATTTGTGTGATGTATGCGTGAGTGTTTGTGTATGTGTCAGTGTGGGTGTACGTATGTGTGGGAGGGGGTACACTTTGGATGTACAGCATATAATAATTCAAAAAGAGTATTTTAAAAAGTAGGGTTTTTTCTACATAGAGGCAAGCATGGTTGAGTGGTTTGCAACCATGTAGTTTCGGGTTCATTCCCCTGCACGGCATCTTGAGCAAGTGTCTTCTACTGTAGCCCCAAACAGACCTATGCCTTGTAAGTGAATTTGGGAGATGGAAACTATGGGAATTGTGTGTGTAAACCCATGATATATATAATATTTATATGTATAAGTGTGTATGTTTTTGCTTTTGTGTTTCTTCCTTCTACCGTTTGACAACTGTTTCTTTTTTTAGGTCCCCGTAATTTAGCGGTTCGGCAAAAGAGACTGATAAAATAAGTTCCAGACTTTAGAAAGAAGTACTCGAGTCGATTTGTTCGACTAAACTCTTCAAAGTGGAGTCCCAGCATGGCAACAGGTCAGTGACTGAAATAAGTAAAAATTAAAAGTTAAAAGAAAAAGCCTATATACTATATCAAGCAAAGAATGAAACGCTCAGACTGCGAATCAACGAGTGAGCTTCTACGTAGATAGTCGACCTGCGAGAAATATCACCCAAATCGAGCTCAAATCACACGCTATACATTAGAAAATGTAGAACTAGATGCACTGTCTCTGAAAACTGAATTTCCCTAGAGTTTAGTGTCGGTAATTTTACGTCAACGAAAAAGTGAATAAAAAGTAAACATTTAAAGTGAGAACTAGTTTGTAATGTTTTTGAAAGAAATATAAAATTCTTTCCCACTGTAAACTCGCTTATAATGGATTATACCTCGAGCAATTTTAATCTTTTGTCAACAAGACCGAGAACAAAGAGAACTTTTCTTTTTCGTTCTTTCTATTTCCAAAATTAGTGATTCATATCACTGCCACGATGAAAATATAAAGAAGAAAATTAAATTACAGTACAAACTGTGAGTTAATAATGTCCACCTTGACTTACTAATGAAATAATGATTTCTTAATTAGACATTAAGCCTTGGGCAAACAGACTTAAATGTCATATCTAGGTACACAAAGCGATGCCTGCAGCGTGATACCCTAATTGAGTAATGTGTCTTAGACATTCATTTAAATGTCAAACCAAAGCTGGAGAATTTAAAAACAAAAATGTAGCTAAGAAATTAGATATTTTGTAGTTAAAAGAATTGTATTAGTATGATGTTACATGTGGTTTTCTACGATGTCAATAATCGTAACTAAAATGTCTGCGGTTTATATTTTCCCATCAGTGCAACCTCTGTCTGCCTCCATTACTAAATATTTGGCCAATGTTCTTTCTATGATCTATCTAGCCAAATTTGAACCATGATTAGTTAGTTATAGCTTACCGCTGTAAATAGTGGGGTCACTACTTAACTAACGTGTGTCTAATTAGTTTGTTGTACTGATTAGCAGCCGCCTAAATCGATCAAGGAAAGGCAATGGTGAACCATATTAGTATTCTCTGCAACTGAAATCAGTAAGTTTACCATATGCTTAATGTTTCATACCATCAACGGTAAAAAAAAATAACGATAGCAACTAAAGATGGTGCACATGGTTGAAAAAAAAAGCTGGATACTATAAATGCACTGGTAAAACAAAGCGGGGTTTCAAATTCCAAATACTTTTGGAGTTCAGTTTGAAAATTTGATAGAATAAATACTAGTGGTGCTCAAACGTCAATCGAGATAACTATTGATATTACCACGATACAAAAACAGTTTCTTTTGGCTTGTAAAATCAAGGCTGTGTTTACACGAGCTGAAAAACAACCTCTTACATATCGATAATGGAGTCAATATTGTTCAATAGACAATTTGAGAGAAAAATAACTCTTGAGTCGGCAAGTGTTACATTATTTTGAGACAGCGGGACAGAGAATTAAGGAAATTCTACGCTGTTTCAGTTTCTCAGCCGGCAAGGAATGGCTTCCAAGTGTTCCTCAAGAAAATTATCTGCTATATACAAACGTTGTACCACTAGAATCAAATAGATGTTTCGTGCCTTACTGACGAAATGCCATAATAACGAGATCTTTGAACTTCGTAGTTTCTCAAAACAGTGATTTTTAACCTGTAATGGGTTCTTTTGCTTATGTTTTTTGTTTATTTACAAAACCTGTTGAAGTTTGCTTTCCAAACGTCTAAAAATGTAAAATATATACCAATGCTATACTAGTGTCAATTTGTTAATTGTGCGTCATAATCTCTCTCCTACAAAAATAAAGGAACTCTTGTACCAATTATAAACTGTGACTATGTTGTATCTCTATATCAACCAATAGATTATTTCATGTGCATGAGTTATGTGGAAGTTGTCATGGCTACGGTTTAGTGTTGTTGTTGTTGTTGTTGTTATATAACCCCAGGCCATTTTTGATCCAGCAGATACACATCTTTTTCAGACATAGTGTATCTAGGACTACGCTTTACAATGAGGCACGAAGACACACACACACACACACACACACATACTATATATATATATATATATATATATATATATACAT
>NC_068984.1:75800020-75805665 GCF_001194135.2 Octopus bimaculoides
ACGACGGGCTTCTTTCAGTTTCCGCCTACCAAATCCGATCACAAGGCTTTGGTCAGCCCGAAGCTCTAGTAGAAGACATTTGCCCAAGGTGCCAAGCAGTGGGACTGAACCTGGGACCGTATGGTTGGGAAGCAAGCTTCTTACCATGCAACCACACCTGATATGATAAAGAGTGTATATAAAGAGTCCTACTATTCAGAAATGATACTTATACAAGCATAGTTTAAAGATGTTATTTCAAGGTCTTCTTTATTATAAACAGACAAATTGATATTTAAAAAAAATAATTAGATATAACCAGAAAATTCATGATAAACAGGTATAAATCAAAGGGAAGAAATAAAGTATGCAAATCAAACAAAATAGATATATGTAAATAGGATTTAAAAAATTAGAGTGAAAGCCCTGCAAACAACTAAATAATTAGAATAAACAGAAAAGTTGTCTTGGTAATTAATAATTCTTTCTACTACAATCAGAAGGCCTGAAATTTTGGCGGAGGAGGTTAGTCGATTACATCGACCCAAGAATTCGACTGGTACTTATTTTATCGTCCACGAAAGGATAAAAGGCAAAGCTGACCTCGCTAGGTTTTGGAAGGATCTGTTTTTGATTGGTATGTTATTTTATCGACACCAGAAAGATGAAAGATTAAGTGACCCTCGGTAGCGTTTAAATTTACAACGCAAGGGGACGTAACTATATATCACATCACCTTTTGTCCGATTCTGTCAATCCACCGCCGTCCTGGTAATCAATAGTATTTTCAGTATGGTTTGTTAGAGATTTATTAAGTATACTGTAAATGTTTAAATCCATAAGATAGAAAATAAAATATATTATCCTAATACTTTGGCAATATATTCAAAGTATTGAACACATAGAAAGGGAAACCTTTTGTAAATAATTGCGCTGCTATATAAGATTAAAGCTAATACTTGGAAGAACTGAATACAATAGAAAAAAAATTAAACAGTTAGTTGCCGTGGCAATTAATAATAGCTTCAGTAAAATATATTCAGGATTGAGTGAACTGAAAAATGTACATTGAAAAGTAATGGAAATGGTAGTAGAATTCAGAATACAGCAGTTAGAAATGTTGTCAATACATACAACCATTGCCATATAGTCAGTCAAGGAAGGGTGAAAGGAAGGAAGGAGGAATGAGTCTTATCTAATTTTTTTTTTTTTTAATGTTAAATAATAACTATAGTTGATCTAAAGACAGTAATCTTACTGAAAATCGAAGATGCTATAAACAGGTTCGGAAATGTAGAGAGGGAAAAAACATTACGAACAGTGAGATAGAAACGATCTGATAAAAGTGAGTGGGGGAATTGAAACGCATCGGAACAAAAGAGATAAATACAGCATAGATATAGGTGGGAGTGAGATAACTATAATAATTCATAACAGAAACAACTCCAATATATACACATGTGGCTGTGTGCGTGCGTGTATGTGTGTGTGCGTGCGTGTGTGTATGAGTGTGCGAGCGCGAGTGGGTACAAATGAGTGTGTGTGTGTGTGTGCACAAAAGAGTGTGTATGTGTATGAGTGTGCAAGTGTGTGTGTGTGTGTGTGTGTGTGTGTGTGTGCGCGTGTGTGTGTGTGTGTGTGTGTGTGTGTGTGATTGCGTTTTTATTTATAACTAGATAGTATATATATATATTCATTAGAAGTTTCACCAATACATAGGTCATCAAGTAATGTGAGGTAACTTCTATGGTCTCACATTGATATATTCTGATGATATATTTTATTATCTTTGATGAAAAATAATCGGTTATAATCCAGTCATTATGTTTCCAATTTTTGAATACTGTTTGGAATTGACTGCTGCATTATGGAGTAGTTTACGAAAATTGATTTTGAGTATGTAGGAGTGAGTCTGTTTTAACTTAAAGGATAATTAGCGAATACATCTTTTAACAGAATGTGAGGGTGTTTTATTTAAAAAAGCCAATATATTAAGAATTGGATAGTATATAAGATTTTACTTTAAAACATACTGCACCACATAGGTTTTTCGAATGATTCGAAATGAATGATGTACGTATTTTTTATTCAATAAAATGTGTGAAAAACGTTACACCACAAATTTTATCTTTCTGTGTGTAAAAAAAAGGTGGCACTGATCTGACTAGTTTCTTGTCTTATATTTTCATCAGTGAAAAGAAATATTCATCTTCTGAATACGCAGAGGCTATTTAAAGTGTATACAAACTAGAACTCAGCTAATTTGTCGTTTTAATTTGCATCATGGTGCATGCGCTGACAACATAGATTAATTAATTAATTGATTGATTGATTGATGTACGTTTCGCAGTGTTATAGAGTTATTTGAAGTGTAAGGTATATTTTTCTTAATGGACATATAATTTCTGTGAAAAGTAAACAAAATGATTATATCAGTGGTTTAATATTTCTGTGAGCAGAATCCATATCACTCCTTTCTAGGATCCTTTCTAGACATCTTAGAGTTTCATCAAAGGAAGAATACTGATTTTCTGTTTGCAGAGAGATAGGTTATTCAATCCATTTTGTCAGTGGGTGCTTTGTTATGCAAATTAGAACGACGAGTCTTTATATACATTATAAACAGCTATAAATTCATGATCTCTTTGTGGACAGAAGATAGGTATTTTCTAAATGATGAAGATCTAAGAAAACAAAGACTAGTAAGATTGAGCCCACTTGCTCTATCAACGGAAAGATAAAACCTGTGGTTTAACCAATTTGTTTGTCTGTAATGTTTTTCAATCTATATAATAACTTACTTGTTCATTCACCTGTTATATATTAGTTAGTTAGAGAGGTGGAGGTGGAATGACTGAGAGATGGAGTAATAGTGAGACAAGGTGAGAGAGAGAAGGGGGGAGAAAGAAGTGTTGACGACGTGCGGTGAGGTGGGGAAGGAATACTTCTTACGTGGTCAAAAAGTTAGCTGAAGGGAAAGATAGAGATGGACAGGAGAGGCAGTTATATTGAGAGAGACACACAGACAGACAGATAGCGGTGGCGGTGGTGGTGGTGATGTATTGATAGTGAATTTTTTTTTTAACCAACTTTTTTTTATAGCGACCATCGCTAAGGCATACGCATTAGTGCAGCTGTTTATCGTCTGCTCGCTTTAGCCTAAACTCTGGATTCACAAAAAACACGGTTGCAAGCTGCCCGAGAAAGGATGCGCAGATATAGAGCACGGATCAGAGAGTAACAGCGAGAATGTTATGCAGTTTAGGATGTTATTTAAAAGCTACATACATGTAACTGTACTCGTGTCCCATCTTCTTTATGATGTTCTACATATTTATTTATGGGAGAATGTACGAAAAAAAACAACAGACGAGGACAGGTGGTGTAAACAACAAAAGGATGTATTAGTTTGACGCTCGGGAGTACAGAAAGTCTTTGACGTTTCGAGCTACGCTCTTCAACAGAAAGAATACGGAGAAAACAAGGAGAAAAACACGGAGAAAAAAATTGAATGGTGTTTGGTCAACGGTCTATAGCTTATCTTAAATATATTTACTCTCATACCGATGCAATATTTTTACATCTGCGAAATGTTAAATGTGTTAATGTTCACCCCCAACTGACTGATTTTTCTATGAAAGTGCAAATCGGTGTCACATTTGTGTGTCTGTGCAAAAATTTGCGTCGTGTGTTTCATGTTTACATTGAAATTTTTATATTACATTGTTTGTCTGCAGTGGCTCACTGGTTGCTGATTTCAAGTTGTAAAGAAAGATGTAATACCAATGTGTTTTTTCATTATCTTCACACTATTTGTTTCGTAATTAAGTGTGATATATACGTTGAATTCTGTTTTACGCTTCTTTTAATGGCACAGTCATCTATTATATAATTAGAGTGTATTTAGTTTATGCATTAAAAAGTGCAGATTGTGTGTGTTTAAGTGGTTATCTGTGGTTGTGAATTTGTTCTTCTAATGTTCTGTATCTTGGTCTGCTAATTTATTTGAAATGTATGACTATTGGTTTCTAAGTCGTGCACAAATTTCATGGGAAGGATTTAGTTGATTCTCCACAACCAAATTATAGTAATGGTTATTCATGACATTAAGAAGAAAGTTGGGGCGAAAGAGTACAACAGGGGTTGCCACCAACCCCTGTCGGAGCCTCATGGAGCTTTTAGGTGTTTTCGCTCAATAAACACACACAACGACCGGTCTGGGAATCGAAACCGCGATCCTCCGACCGCGAGTTCGCTGCCCTAACCACTGGCGCCATTGCGCCTCCACTTGTACCTATAGTAGAAAGAATTATTTATGACATCAAAGGCGATGACCTGGCAGAACCATTACCACACTGGAGAAAATGCTTAATAGCATTTCTTCCGACTCTTTACGTTCTGAATTCAAATACTGCCGAGTTAGAGTTTTGTCTTCCATTGGGTTGGATGTAATCGACTATCCCCCTCCCCCAAAATTCAGTGTTGTGCCTACATAAGAAAAGATTATTTATGACATTAAAGCAGTCGAGCTAACAGAATCTTTACTGCGCCAGACAAAATGCTTAGCGTCATTTCTTCCAGCTTTTTTACGTTCTGAGTTCAAATGCCACCGGGGGTCAATGTAATCGGCTTCCCCCATCGCTTCAAAATTGCTGGTTCTGTGCCAAAATTATGACATTAACACAAATCTTTAAGTCTTGAGCGAAAACATTTGATTAAATCAACCCTAATAATTGATAAGTACTTAATTTATTCCTGTTTGATGAAAAGCAAAGTGAATCGTTGTGAGATCTGAACTCAGAATATAACAACACATCACTAAATACCACATTTTCTCCGCTACTCTACCGACTCTGTCACAGTAACGCCTATTTTATGTTAATCATACTAATTTTTGCTATTTTATTTTCTTAAATGTACACCGATAGTAATAAATGTTTTATTATATTATTATAATTATACCTTCTGGGCTTATGTCTCACCGAGGCTTCGCCTTTCATCTCTCTAAGATTAATTTAATAAACTAAATACTGATGTTGATTATGTGTGTGCGTAAACGCGCATGCGTCTGTGTGTGTGCGTTTGTGTGTTTGCCTGTGTATGTACACACATACACACGTATATATATGTGTGTGTAAGTATGTATGTATGTATGTATGTATGCATGCATATATATATATGTGTGTGCGTGTGTGTGTGTGTAATAGAAAACCTACTAGTTCTGAATCTCTGAGCGAAAATTATGCAGCAACAGTACTTTAGAGTAAAGTTTATTTGCCAATGTAAAGTGGCAGTCCTGATTAGGACGAATGCTACTGCTATTTAGCTCCAGGAAAACATCTTCTCCAGCTGGTTATCGACGGACTAACTGCGTCCTTATACTTCGAGCAAGGGAGCTAGTGTCCCCACTCAGCTCAAAACGATATCTGT
Organism: Octopus bimaculoides; assembly: GCF_001194135.2. Classification (NCBI taxonomy): domain Eukaryota; kingdom Metazoa; phylum Mollusca; class Cephalopoda; order Octopoda; family Octopodidae; genus Octopus; species Octopus bimaculoides. The sequence goes on from NC_068984.1 coordinate 75,805,430, forward strand.
GCTGCCATCTCTAGCCAAGCGATTATTCTGTACTGATGAAGAGAAATAACCCAGAAACCATTGGTACACAGATGTCGCTTTGAGCTGAGTGGGGACTTTAGCTCCCTTGTTCGAAGTATAAGGACGCAATTAGTGCGTCGATAACCAAATGGAGATGTTTTCCTGGAGCTAAATAGTAGTAACATTCGTCCTAATCAGGACTTTCACTTTATGTTGGCAAATAAACTTTACTATAT
>NC_068984.1:75806253-75807646 GCF_001194135.2 Octopus bimaculoides
ACACAGACACACACACATACATACATGTATATGTATATATATATACGACTGGCTTCTTTCAGTTTCCCTCTGCCAAATCCACTCACAAGGCTTTGGTCGGCCCGAGGTTATAGTAGAAGACACTTGCCCAAGGTGACACGCAGTGGGACTGAACTGGAAACCATGTGGTTGGTAAGCAAGCTACTTACCACACAGCCTAAGGTGGCTGTTCGCAATTTACAACCGAAAGGCAACAAGTATAGTCGTCACTAAAGTGACGCAGAGTGTTAGCAAGCACCAGCATTGCTAGAAATAAGAGTTAAAACAACTCTTAGCCGCGTGAGAGCACTTTTCTAACGACTGACAAGGGAGACAAGTTCCTTACCTCCGGTAAGCGAGACGGGGTCATATCAGCGCTTATTTCAGATTTGATTAATCTTCATCAGTGACTCATTACTCCGTCACCAAGGGTTAAAGACATATGTGTGTGTGTGTGTGTGTGTGTGTGTGTGTGTGTGTGTGTGTGTGTGTGTGTGTGTGTGTGTGTGTGTGTGTGTGTGTGTGTGTGTGTGTGTGTGTGTGTGTGTATAAAGTCATATAGCCGTGTGCCTATGTTATCAATTGTAATTATTCTAATAATAATGTTAATGTTATTGCTACCTGCTTTTATTGCTATTGTCACTTATTTTAATTTCTTTAATCTTGTAATAATCTAATAGAAATTCCTACTAAGCTACCTCATTTCTTCTTTCCTGTTTATCTCTATAATTGCTTGTCTATTCATGTGTTTGTATGTTTGCTAATCTCTAAATCCTTTAACAGCTGGGATTTATCTGAGTATCAAACTTGTCAAAATGACATATAAGGACAAATGTTCAAACAAAATTAGCAAACGTGTTGTTGTTGTTGACGTCGTTGTTTTTGTTGCTGTTGCTGTTGTTGTTTTTGTTTATCACCATGTGGCCTGAGTCGAGAGTGTCTAAGTTCAAAGACATTCCACCCATGCCAATCCAACGTTATTTACAGGCATACTATATCTTGTACTGCATTATCCTATGTAGGCATTCTCTTTCTTTTTTTAAGAGATTTTTTTTTTGCTGTTTTGCGAGAGTGTATATGTTTGTGTGTGCATATGTGTTTGTGTGTGTGTGTGTGTATGTGTGCGTGTGGGTGATGTGTGTGTGCGTGTATGTGTGTGTGTTATTTGGGAGAATTATCTAACTGTTACTTTTAGCAGCTCGAGCGCCGATATAGAAGCTTTCTTGTTGCCCAAATTACCAAACTTTTCGATATATTACAATTATCTGAAGCGTATGTTTTTCGAGGTAGTAGAACTGGGTTATGGCTGATTAAATTGAAAACGTGATGTATGATTGGTATTTATTTAATCGTATACCATGAAAAGTCGAAAAGC
>NC_068984.1:75807841-75817227 GCF_001194135.2 Octopus bimaculoides
TGTGTGTGTGTGATGCTTCGTGTCGTACAGTATTGGATGTAGGAATGGGGTGTGAGACCTACTATTGAGCTCAAACTTTGGTTGGGTCGCGCTTCACAGCGTATATATTCTATATATACATACATATGTAGACATAGCAAATATAGACAGACAGACATATAAGGAGAGAGACAGAGACAGAGACAGACAGATAGGCAAACATAGTTAAATAGATAGATAGATAGATAGATAGATAGATAGATAGATAGATAGATAGATAGATAGATAGATAGATAGACAGACAGGCAGTGAGAGAGGGGGGCAAAATAGATTTAGAGAAAGATAGCTAGACAGACATAGCTAGAGAAAAAGATAGAGAGAATGAGAGATGGAGAGATAGACAAACGGACAGATGGAATTGCAGCTGTCTGCAGTCATTACACATGGCTGCAGTCATAATATCATTGCATATGTATGTATGTATGTAATGTAATGTCTAAATTATATATGCTATAAGATTATGCATAAGATATGAGATTAGCTGTTAATAAGATTATAATTTTACGAACCATTAAACTCGCTTTTACAGATGAAAGATTTTTAATGTTTATGTTTACACTGCGTTTCAATCGGTTTGTACATGAGCTGTTATTGGCATAATGGATAGTCGCGATGAATTTAGAAATATAGGTTCCACGTTCGGGCACAGTCAGTTACTATGTATAGATCAAGAATTAAGGCAGTTGGTAATGATCAGAGATCAAACCGGTTGAAACTCAAAGTAAATATGAATATTGATTTCTTACATAGGAACAATGCCAGAAATTTGAGGATCGGAGAACAGTCATTTATGTCGAGCCAAGTACTTGACTGGTGCTTTATTTTTTATCGACCTCGGAAGGATAAAAAACAAGATTTATCTCGGTGAAATTTGAACTCAGAATGTAAAGATCCGGAACAAATACCGGAACGCATTTTTGTCGATGAACTAAGGATTGTGCCAATCTTCAGCCCTTTTAGTTTTGCAAATACTATAAAAGAAAAATTGTCTATAAAGAAGAGTTAAATGGTTCGAAAAGTTATGACCGTATGTATAATCAGGAATGTGAACTCTCAAGAAGCCCAGACCACCTAGGTTTTATATCGATTCCACGTAGTTGATTCCCGTTTTTCCGAAAGATCTTTATCTGACAGGCGTCATAGAAATGAATGATCAACATCGCACAGTTCAGGACGTTATGACATCTTGTTCTCGAATTTCCTCCGTAATAAAGAGAATTTAAAATCCCGTTTGATGGATTCCTCTTCTCGGAGATATCCTGGCCTTTTCCAATGATTTTTATCATGATCCATCACAAGCACTATGATGCTTTTATATTAGAGTTTAGGGTTATAAAAAACAACTGCTTTCTTTTTAGTAGTGATAAGGCCTTATGTAATTTATTTAGAATAGAAATGTTTGTTTGTTTTTTTCTCAAATTTCGACCAAAAGTTGGAGTCATGACATAGTTACTGCTTTGGTTCTCTATCTCGGCTCGGATTTTATCACTTTCTCTACGAAACTTGCCTTTTACATAGAACCTGATTCAGAGAAAATATAGAATTGTCAATGTCATGCCTTTCCAAATCTTTTGTAAGTCCAAGCTCAATCGGCCAGTACTCATCCTTAAATCTTCTGTAATATTGTTCAAAGTATTTGAATTCCCAGCACTCTCCATAAAAGAATTTTAACTTCAGCTGGGGTGTTAGTACTCGAGCTTGGGAAGTGCTACTTCCAAATCATTAACAGAAAAGTGTACGTGAAATGAACTGAAACATTTTCGACCAGTCGGATCGCCGAATCAAGTCACTTATAGCTTATACCTTGCTTTACAACGCCCACCCGACGAGAAAAATATGTCTGCAAACTGTTATATCTCTAGAGAATATTATGAAGGTATGATGTTTATATATTTCCCAAATATATCGGCAGTTTAGACTTCATCTTTTATCTGGTTTAGCATCAACACTTGACCCCTGAATGTCTTTAACAAAATTACCTCTGCTGTTGCAAGTGTCTGAATCTGTTCTCAGATCATAGATTAACTTAATATGTTGATGTGATGTTTCTTATTTCAATAACCCATTAGCGGCAATTTCTTCCTCCATATCTCCACCAAATATGTCTATGTGGTTAAGAAGTTCGGTTCGCAACTAGCTAGTTCCGGACTCGACTTCATTTCGCTGCATGCTACTTAAGTGTATTCTACCATAGCCATGGGATAGTCATAACCTTGTGAGTTAAATTTGGTAAACAAAAACTGTGTGGAAGCCTGTTAGCTGGATCGTTTGTGGTCTTGGATGATAAACTTAGTTTATCGCTTGGCTTTCGATTGCCTTTAAGAGAGTCCATTCTGTTGTAAGAATTCTGGGCCAGGTCTCCGGTATGAGAACTTACTCCCTTTCGCCCAAAAGTCATGGGGACGCTAGTTATAACAAAGCTATTAAAAAGTGTCTTGGCTATCAAGCAAAAAGTTATCGATACTGACTTTGTTTATCTGACCAAGCCAATGAAAAATGTTAATAAGGAAAATGTCTGATCGGGAATCGAAACTGTACCTCGAATTCGACATGTGTTAAATTGGCGTATTTCATACTCTATGATGATTGTTAGCCGGGACAGACAAATACGTAACCTTATTTTTAGATCTGGAATTACTAAACGAATTTTGAAGTCATCTTTATGTTCAATGAAAGAGTTAAGAATTTCGACTACGTAACAAATGCATTTAACTAGACATTATAATTTCTCAGAAGTTGAGTCATAAACACAGAATATATATTTATTATATCATCTTCTAACTATATGGATCTATTAATATTCCAATAAAAATTCCCATTTAAACTCTACTAACATCATAAAATAAGTATAAAAGGCATTAAAATTTTTGAAAACGATGTGAGCTGAGTATAGTATTCTTAATACTTCTATTATATTCGTCTTATAGGTGGTGGAATTGGCAAATTCTCGTAGAATATAAGATAAATTCCAGAAAAGTTTAATCTGCGACTTGATTTCCAGTTCTAGTTGGATTCATTTCATTTCATTTACGTCACTGTCATGTTAATAGCATGAAGTTCACAACATTCATTTCATTCTTCCCCAAAAGCAATAGGTTGATTTTCCTATTGGACCATGTGCTTTTTGACAAATAAGTGTATTTTTGTACACCAATAACAAATATTTTATAATTAACAATAAACGTTTATTTTGATAGTTAATATTGGCAAAACTTCATATATTCTTAGGAAAGAGAATATAGTCAATGATCCCTCAGATTTTCACCAATAGCTATCCGGAAATGTTGATGCTTTAAGCAATAATAATTTACATTCAAAGCAGGTGTGCGGGTTTCAGATTTTCATGCAGCTTATCAAGAACACGTTTATTTATTATATGTATACAACATTAGTACAGCAAATGTGCATGTATGTAGCTAAAAGGAAAAGATGGACATCGTGGATTAAATTGGTACATAGGAGTTATTTTTATTGACCGTGAAGGAATAAAATACAAATTTAATCTTAGCAGAATTTGAACTCAGAACATACAGAAACTTTACTAAATATCTCAAACCAACTTTTCCGATGTCCAATCAGTTCTTCCAATTTATCGCCCTAATGCGTATTTATATTAGTCAATGTTTGTTTTGATTCAATCCAGGTTTCGTCCATTCTTCCTTATTTCTTTATCTTTGTTCTGTGCGATACCACGCGTCATTCTGTTCTTGGACGGTTCCAATAACCATAACAGTTTTTCTATGAGAAATGCTTACGAGCCTCTCACTAAACCCTTTTTCCATTTCTAGAGAGATGAACACTATGAGTGGATCCCTACGATTCTACTCACGGTGTTACGTCGTAACCGATTCCGAGAGAAGAATAGACCTCTGTACTTGACTGGTACTTTATCGTACTCAAGAAGATTAAAGGCAAAGTTAACCTCGACTAGATTTGAACTCAAAACGTAGGTAAGTGAGACAAATATTGCAAGTGGTTAAAATGATGTTCTGCCAATTCACCCCCTATGTTACTTGCTACAGAAAATACAAAATTCGAAATATTTTGATGAGAAAATATAAATTTGATATATTACAGTGAAATATGTATCTACTGCACTCGCGTTCGCTTCTAGGGAGATTTCGTATCACTCCTCTCTGAAGTATATTGTGGCTTTTAACACTACATGTCTTTAAAGGAGTTTTTCCCGGGTGATAAAATCAGATCCTGGCACTTAAACAATACACGTACGTTAGGTATGTGGCATTGATAATGTTTTATTTATATATTTTTTCTATATTACTTTTTTTCTTTTTCATTTGTTTTTCTTTTTGTCTTTTGACTTAGTCGGAATGTGATGAGACGTCAGTTCCCTTGACCGTTGAAGTCAGTCCGAGTCTGGTGAAATCAATATGGTCTGTGTCCAAATGTAATCTATCGCTACTGCAAAAAAAAGTGCGTAGGTGGGTATAGAGCTACGGATGGTTAATGTTCTGAATCGGAAGGATTTGGTCGAAGTGGTTAGTTTCAGGATCAAAAGGCTGGAATATATTTGGGGTGATGAGAATAGGAGAAAGGGGTGTGTTTGGTGGACCTGGATAGTGAATATACGTAGTTGGCTGGTCCAGAGAAGCAGAGGTCTTTGTCGTAACAACAGAACGAAGCAGAGAGAAAGAAAGAGAGACGAGAGAACGCGTCTATGGACCAAAATTTTTAATACACATCAGTAGGATGACATTCTTTTGGGTTCGATATATCGTGTTTCATGTTATTGCCCGGTCCACAGTGATGTGGGACGTCAGTTAAACTCTTATGTGAATAGATACCATTCTGACTCTCAATTTGTGATTTCGAACAGTTCAGTCGAGAATACGACACCAAATGATCGACATAACAAGAATCAGCTTTCCCACCCGGTATGGTGTGATCGTTTGTAAAACGTGATGTTCATAAACTACTGTTGTGTAACATAGATATAAGGCCTAAAATTTTAATGCGGCATATAATCAATTATATCGACTCCAGTAGTTGGCTGTTATTTTATAGACCCAAGAATGCCGCAAAGTCGACTTCAGAAGTATTTTTATTCAGACGATAAAAGACTTTAACTAAATACCACCAAAAATTTTATCTGAAAAGCCATATCTTTATATGAAAGGGGAAATTCGAGTACAAAGACCTCATACTTCGTTGGTACTTATTTTACCGATACCAGAAGGACGGGATTTGAACTGCAGGCGTCATTGTACTTAACGTTATGCCTCAAAGTATCTTGTCTTACACTCTTTGCTGACTATCAATCACTGATCTATCAACAATACTAAAAACGGTGATAACTGAATTATCAATTCAGTTAACTCACTTTCAAACCTCATTCTACCGTCTTAAAAATAAATAAAATTGGACGATGTGAGCGTATAAGCACTGTGTCTGTGTAACTGAAAAACACGAAAATGACAAGATGGCCGTCGTTAGAATGCTTTTGATCACTGGTCTGCTTGATCAGAACTTACCTAGATCTAAGTAGTATTAATAATAATAATAATGATAGGAGGAAGAAGAAGAAGAAGAAGAAGAAGAAGAAGACGGACGAAATGCTGTTAAGCATTTTGTCCGGCGTGCTAGCGGTTCTGCCAGCTCGCCGCTTTAATGATTATAATAATAATAATAATTTCAATTTTTGGTACAGTGCCAGCATTTCCGAAGAGGGGATAAGTCGATTAAATTGATCCTAGTGCGCAACTGGTACTTACTTTATCGACCTCGAAAGGGCGAAAGGCAAAGTCACACTCAAATTAAACCCTGTCGCCTTAAAGAATGAAGAACATATTAAATAACGTGGTCGCAAATACACAATATCTAAAATAAATGGTGGGACGGTCAATCCCACTGCGTGGCACCTGGGGTAAGTGTCTTCTGCTTTAGCCCCGTGCCAACCAGAGCCGTATGAGTGGATTTGGTCGACGGAAACTGAAAGAAACCCTTCATATATGTGTGTCTTTGTCTTTGTGTTTGTCCCCCGTCGCACCTTGACAGTTGCTTTTGGTTTGTTTGTGTTCCCGTAACTTATCGGATCAGCAAAAGCAAAACGACAAAATAAGTACCAGACTTAATAAAATTAGTGCTCGTGTCGGTTTGTTCGACTAAACCATTGAAGGTGGTGCCCCAGCTTGGCCACAGTCTAATGAGTGAAACAAGTAAAAGATAAACAGATTGCTTGCTTAGGGTTGACCTGAAACTAAACAACCACGACGACGACGACACGAAGACGATAAATTTTGCATTATGAATAAGTCGTTTGACATGAGCAGTTTTTCAGTGCACACTTTGTCAATAAACGGATTAGTGTCAAGTACCAGTTGTTAACACCAGCTGACCCTGGGGAATCATTTAACACCTGAGATACGATATCATGATAAGTAAATTTTTGTTTATTGCACTAATCAGCATGGGTCCAACGCCATTTGACACAGGTTGTATTCTGAGTTTATAAAGTTTTCACAGGCATGGGCGTGTGGTTAAGGAGCTTGCTTCCCAACCATGTGGTCTTGGGTTCAGTCCACTACGAGATACATTGGGCAAGTGTCTTCAGCTATAGCCTCAGACCGACCAAAGCCTTGTAAGTGAATTTAGTAGTCGGAAACTGAAAAGAAGCTCGCCCGTTCCGCGCGTGCGTGTGTGTGTGTGTGTGTGTGTGTGTGTGTGTGTGTGTGTGTGTGTGTGTGTGTGTATCGACGCGTGTGTTTATGTTGTGTTTTCCCCACCCCAACTGCTTGACAAACGGTAAGAGACCGACAGAATAAGTTCCGGATTTTAAAACAAGTATCGGAATCGATTTGTTTGATAAAAGAAGAAAAAGAAGAAAAGATTCGGCCCTTCATTTTCAAGCGCTATTCATATGCAGTTCGCAAAATCTTTCTCCAGAAAATTTCCTAAGATTATCAAACGTAATAGAGTGAAGTAATATATTCAAAAATAGTTTTAGTTCTCATCTGCGTAGAGCTGCATAACATTTGGAGCCCCTGGAAAGATTATTCATTAACTAAATTAGTAGAATATAATTACAAATGGTATATCATTTTCGTGCAAAATATAAACCTTTGTCAGAGTCAAACTATATTTAAAAAAAACATTGTTACGTACTCCGTCCCCGTTGACGTGATTCATCCAACCTTCGTCAGATTTCTCACGAAGCGGCCTGTCATTCTTCTCGTCGGAATTCTTTCCGTTGGAACTCTCTCCTGTCCACATCTTCCGGCAGACATTGATTTACAAACATTTGTACTGATCAAAAAAGGTCAAAAAGGGTAAAGACAACCCTCAAATTTTGATTTAAAAAGGTTGATTTGAATTAGAATTTCGGTAATGCAATAGGGTTTGAAAATTATCTTAGCAACACAGTGATAACTCTGGATGTAGTTTTTTTCCATTAGACCCCCTTAGTGAACTATTATCTTTAAAAAGAAATTAAAAACGTTGTGATGATATCACAGAGAGCAATTTATGTATTTTTAATTTCTATTTATCTATTTATTTTCAGGTTTGATCCGTACGTAAGCAAGCGTGTTGTGACCCGTCATATCTCGTAACTGATTTTAATGCAAACGAGATAAAAGGAATTAACATATCCTTTTGCAAATATTACCCTTTGCTGCTGAGATAAAGAATATTAAATGATTTCCTCAGACTTGCTCAACAAGATCATAACATAGCAGGAAAGTGGCAGTAGTGCGTACTGCTCCCAAGGTTCCATGTTCAATTTCTAATCAAGAAAACATTGAACATTTCGCACACCTTTACTGCTTATAGTCATTGTACGACAGCAGTCATGCTGGGGCACCATCTTTAAGAGAGTTAGTCGATCGCATCAACTCAGTTCTTATAACAGTTTGATGCATATTTCTTCAATATTTATTATCGATTACTTAAGTTATCCTTTCATGTAGAGTGATGCAACTCGACATATACAGACACATATGTACGCACAAGCAAACCAACATACACGTACATATTTTCACATATATCCATTAATGTGTGCGTGCACACACACATGTACATATATACATACATAACTTCTACTTTAAAATGACCTCATTTGTTACTACAGAACATGTGCACAAAGTAGGATGAATGCCAACTTTAGATGTTCGAAGGTAGGTTTACCATTTGGCTCGTTCTGTTTTATGCCTGCCTAATGAAAAGCAAATTTCGGCAACCGGGCAAAGCCGAGTGACTCGGCTAGTTTAAAATAAACGTTCACAAAGTAAGATTGGGATCCAACCTCTTTGGCAATCTTTATGTAACGATTTGATGTAACCAAGGGTTTGAAGAAGCAATAGTGAGAAGCCCTTTAAGAGCAAACCCGTGTTTGTGATACTAAATAAATAGATAGATAAATAAATAAATAAATAAATAAGACCTTGAGGAAACTAATGGTGATCTGTGTAAAAAAAATCATGTAGTTGACAAGTTTCATAACTTTATTAGAACTGTTTTCAGATAAGTTACGAAAAACGATAGAAGCCATTTTTTTCATTGTGTATGTGTGTGTGCGCGCGCGCGTATGCGTGAGAGAGAGAGAGAGAGGAGAGGTGAGATGTGGGTACGAACATCCTTTGAAGGAACGTAAACTTATTTACTAGAGGCGTTCTTCATCCAAGAAGCGGAAACACACAAACATTTATGTTTCCTAAATTGGTCTACATACTGGTGCGTCAGTGAAAAGTTAGTGTACATTTATGAGAAAAAATATATAGCAACAGAACGAAAGTGTTATACTTCATAATGTCTCTAGGATATGAAATATAGGAATGACATAGATTAAATGCTTAATTCTTAGATTATCTGGTCGTAGATAATGAAATCAAATCTACTGCAGGCATTTCGTTTTGTTTCTGGGTTTTGTTACATGATTACTATTTTACATTGCCTCAGTTCTCATAGATAGGTGCCCGATAATCCTGGAAAAGTGGGTGATTCTTAATTTCATTAATACTTTTAATTCCTGAAGGTCAAAGATTTTACTATTTGTTACATCAATGTGCGGCATGAAAAGAAAATGTTATCATTTTGGCTTCGATTGCTTTACATGACATCTGAAAACAGTTCTTAAATATGGATGAGTTCGTCGGCGGTAACATAGCTGTGTGGTAGGAAGTTTGCTTCTCAACCACTTGGTTTCGGATTCAGTTCCACTGCATCGCAACTTGGGCAAATGTCTTCTCCTATAGCCTCAGGTCGACCAAAGCCTTGTGAGTGGATTTTGGTGAACGAAAACTGAAAGAAGGCCGTCGTATTTATCTATTTGTGCGTGTGTGTGTGTGTGTATGTGTGTGCGTGTGTGTGCGTGCGTGTGTGTGTGTGCGTGT
>NC_068984.1:75817590-75820495 GCF_001194135.2 Octopus bimaculoides
ATAAGTAGTCAGCAAATGGATGAAATGCATAAGAAACTCCGACAACAGCCAGCATTAGTCAATAGAAAAGGACCAATACTTATCCACGAGAACGCTCGGCAGCACGTCACACAACTGACCCTGCAGAAGTTGAACGAATTGGGCTAGGAAACTTTGCCTCATCCGCCATACTCACCAGACCTCTCGCCTACCGACTACCACTTTTTCAAGCCTTTCGACAACTTCTTGCGTGAGAAATGCTTCAAAAACCAAGACGATGCCAAACACGCCTTCAACGACACCAAAACGCAGGATTTTTACGCTACTGGTATAAATAAACTTGTTTCGCGTTGGCAAAAGTGTGTTGATTCTGCTGGTGTTTATTTCGATTAATAAAGTTTTGTTTGAGCCGAGATATGTGCATCTGAATTTAGAGGTTAAAAACTGCAAGAACTTTCTTGACAACCTGATAATAACATTATCATTAATGATAATTTCTAATATATGCTCAAGTCCACACGTTTAGGGAGTTAGTTGATGAAATTGTAATCGGAATTAACAAGTATTTTATTTAATCGATCTCAAATTGTTGAAAGTCAAAGTTGATCTCGGCGAGATTTGAACTCAGAAATGTAAACGGCTTTCACTAAACACCAGAAAGAATTTTATCCGACGTTCTACTCTACTAATCCATCTCCTCTGTAATAATTTCTAAAATAGGCATATGGCCATACATTTGGAGAAAAAGACTCAATGGCTCATACATGAGTCTATAGACCGCGAACGGAGGAAAGGCAAGTTTGACCTCAACAGCATTTGAACACGGGGCGAAAAGTGACGTAACTAAATATGATGACATATGTTTTCGTCTGTTGTTCTAACGATTTTGCCAAGGTATCCCCATTCTGTTGGAAATATTTTCGATGTTCCTAACTACCTCGACACATACTTTAATATCTGAATGCAAGGTAAGAGAAACTGTGATGTTGTGACATTCATGGGTTTCTTAAAGACGGAAGTTAAGAGAAATTGTAACAATAAGATCAGTACTGATCGAGCAGGCCTATACTCAAAGGCTCTCCAGTGGTCACTACACTGTCCTTTTCTTTTCAAGTAGAGTTTATCTAACACTACATTGTACATTGCACCTTTTACTTTTCTGAGACGACTTGATGGAATATGACGGCAATATAGCTGCTATTTCTGGCAGGTTGAGTAACCACATATAGTCACATTTGTTACTACGTTCCTGCGTTGTTAAGCCCTTGGTCAACGTTGACTTTGGAAACCTATAATTAAAGATATTCTAGTTATAGCCATCCTACCTTTATTTTCATAGCAGCGGCATATATTTGTTATTGTCAGGTGTGCCCTGTGAATGATTTTCATAAAATCGGTGAAGTATGAAACATTTTCTGTTGCACAACAGATCTGCGATAAAAATATCAACACAACTTTCCTGCAACTGTCTGCACTCTGAATTATAAATCCCACAGAGACGATCATTGTTTTCATCCTTTCGAGGTGGATAAATAAAGTATCAGTATAGTACTGGACCAATTCTTCATTCTCTCTCTCTCACTGTTTGGCTGTGATGTAGGTGCAAACGTGATTGTGTGGTAAGAAGCCTGCTTCTCAACCACATGGTTCCGGATACAGTGTCACTTTGTGGGTCCTTGGACAAGCGTCTTCTACTATAACCTCGAGCAGACCAGAACCTTGTGGGTGAATCTGATAGACGGAAGCTGAAAGAAGCCCGTCATATACAGGTGTGTGTGCACGCGTGTGCTTGTGTGTGTGTGTGTGAGTGGATGTGAGTGTGTGTGTGTGTGTCTTTGTTTTTGTGTTTGTCTCCCACCACCTCATGACAACCGGTGTTGGTGTGTTTACATTCTCGCAACTTAGCGGTTCTGCAAAAGAACCGATAGAATAAGTACGGATAGAATAGGCTTTAAAAAAAATAAGTAGTGCGGTAGATTCATTCGATTAAAAATTCAACGCAGTGCACTAGCATGACCGCAGTCTAATGACTCAAACAAGTAAAAAATATATATATAAACTTTGGTGAGAAAACGCTGTACTGAGACGTGAACAAGGAGACACTAGACCAGGGTTCAATGCGTCGTGACATCGATTCTATTAGAAGTTGAGCCCCCAAAGCAGAGTGGCAACTATGTGATATGCGGTTATTAAATACGCTTTTATAAAAACAACGCATACTATTGTAACTATAGACTATTTGAGATCAACATTAATTAATTGTAATAAAAATGTTACTGAAAGCAACACTGATATTATTAGACGTCCAAAGGCGGCGAGCTGGCAGAAACGTTAGCGACCAGGGCGAAATGCTTAGCGGTATTTCGCCTGTCTTTACGTTCTGAGTTCAAATTCCACCGAGGTCGACTTTGCCTTTCATCCTTTCGGGATCGATAAATTAAGCACCAAAAAAATTTCGGACCTTGTGCCTACAGTAGAAAAGAATCGTTAGTGCACTGGACGAAATGTATAGCGGTATTTCGCCCTTCGCTACGTTCTGAGTTCAAATTCCGCGAAGGTCGACTTTGCCATTCATCCTTTCGGGATCGATAAATTAAGTACCAGTTGAACCCTGGGATCGATGTAATCGACTAGTTCCCTCCCCAAAAATGTCAGGCTTTGTGCCTATAGTAGAGAGGATTATTAGATTATTACACGTCCATATATGTGTATGTGTAGATATATGGACGTATATATAAACAAACACATACACACACACACACACACATATGTGTGTGGGTGTGTGTGTGTATACACATACATGTGTACATATAAATATGAATGTATGTACGCACGTACACATAAATAAATATATGTATACGATGGTCTTCTTTCAGTTTCCGTCTGCCAAATCCACTTGCTATAGTAAAAGACACTTACCTAAGGT
>NC_068984.1:75823936-75829521 GCF_001194135.2 Octopus bimaculoides
TAATGTGTGTGTTTGTGTGCATGTGTATGTGTGTGTGATGGGTGTATATATGTATAGATATCTGTATGCATGTATATATGTATATATGTGTACATATTACATGTACATCTATATATATATATACATCTACACATATGTATACATATACATGTATGTATAGATCTATATATATACATATACGTGTACATCTATATGTATACATATACATCTCTCTCTCTCTCTCTCTCTCTGAAAGTATCTGTCATTAAAGTATCGAAATGGTGTACAAGCAAAGTGACACAAAGTGTAATTTAGGACGGTAGACAAGGACGAACACTCGAACAAAATACGGTCTTGGGGCCAAGGAGACGAGAATAGAGGGTAACGCTTAGAAAATGTCTTGAAGGATGATGAACGGAGAAACGGAGAATTTGCGACTGGTCAGCTACGGGACCAGTGTAAGAAATGAAGGAAAAGGGGAACTGGCCACAGTTCACGTGACAACAGCAGACAGAGGAGGAAGACAGCAAGAGAGAGGGAGAGAGAGCGACAGAGAAAAAAAAAGAAAGAGATGAATGCAAAGGAGAAAGGCTATGAACACAAGGGGGTGAGTGAGTAAAGGACTAATTAGAAAGGCTAGAATAGAAGTGAGTGGGTGACAGAAAGAAAAGGGTAAAGAATAAAGGAAAGAAAGAGAGAGTCACACGGATATATAAAAATATATATATAGTAAAATTCCTGAAATAAAATTGTGTAGCAACACCATATGGCGGTGCCCCAGCATGGCCACAGCTCATGAGCTGAAACTAGATAAAATGAAAATGAAAATAATATATACACTCTGTGTGTGTGTGTGTGTGTGTGTGTGTGTGTGTGTGTGTGTGTGTGTGTGTGTGTGTGTGTGTGTGCGTGTGTGCATACCATTTGATTTACCCAGAAACATTTAAACTACAGGACCCAATACCTAATTGTAGGGCATATATTCTTTACCAAAGAATATATTAACTGACTGGTTAAAAATACCAATACTTCAAGTTGCTATCATCATCCTTTCACCTGACAATCTGAACACGTTGCCTGTTAAAACATCGAATATTACAATATGTCTTCATACATTTTATGAATATATTCCACAAAAACACAACTCTTTATATTTTTAAAAGTCGTGCTGACAAGGTTTTGTAAATAAAATAACTGTTTCAAGATCCCATTTTCCATTCTTTTTCAGCTCTCGTGGCTATACAATATTATCTAAACATCTTCGAGACTTTTATTAATTGCAGCATATAGAATCCAACATAATGTGACGTATAACACTTTTAAACGATTCTTCTTTTGAGAATTTTTCTCGGCAGTTTGTTGAAAGCAACTCTTTGAAAATGCTCATCCTTTTACTAACTTTTCACTGAACTAGAATAAAAAGTAAAGGAGGCTCACACCTACACAAAAGTTGCTCAGTTTCGTGAATACAAAGAACCAACAATTCCATTCTCTTGTTCAACATATCTCTCTATTTTGGAACTAAATTCTTGTCTTCTCACTGTAACAAAGATAACACTGCATTTATAATTTGAAACTTCTAATGCTTTATCTACAAGCTACAAGGTAATTTTGAATTTATACAGACTCGTTTCACATAAGAACCAAATGTATTTCCAGAAAGCTATGAGGGATCGTTAGAGCATCGGAAAAAACGCCTTGTTGTATTTCTTACCGGTCAATTTGCTTTTCATCCCTTCGAGTTCGATAAAGTTAAATACCAGTCTGAGGTCGAGGGTATAGATTAACCCTAGCCTCTCAAAATTGCTAGCCTTATTCCTAATTTAAAAAGAAAGAATTATAACGTCTGATGCAACAACTAAAATTTTTACAAGCTGAATAACTAATTTTAAGTTTCTAGATAACTATATTTGCACCGGCAAAAGCGCATAAGCTATTGAATTAACGAATTCTCTGGCTATATTAATCCCTCTGGTCGATTAAACACTGGATTTATGCCTTTTCTTGTTCCTGGGTTTGTTTGGAATCTATGTCTTTTTTGCTTGTTTGTTTTTTTTTATGGAAGGCGCGGGATCATAGCTTATATTCTCGGAGAATCTATTAGTTTTGAGTGTTTCGTTATAATACCCAGCTGCCCCTGCAATTCCATCTTGTTCAAAAGATACTGAGGATGCTTATTTACTAACATTTTCGACGAAGCTTTTCAAAAGGTTAACATGTGATGTGATCAGTTTGTCAAAATGGTCTAAGACTTTTATTATTCAGTACTCAAGGTTGTATCCAGAAGATAAACGTTGATAAGGTTATTATGTATGATAAAGCTAAACTTTTTCCCTGAAATAATTTTATTAGATCTTTCCTAAATCTATGAAACTTAAGACAGTTACAATTCTCGATAGAGTAAGGCCATCGTTGCAATATAAACCAAAATTCATTTCAAGCAGTCTCTTTCTCAATATATCAAGAATATTTCGCCTTAAAATTTCATCGACTTGAGCATCGCCATAGATATATCAAACAATTCATACCCGTTTTATTAACTTTTGTTTTCTTATCTAAAAGCAGGAAAGATGTTCTCGCATTCATAATGACAATAATCGCTCACATCAGTAATTGTTTTTGAAAATGGTTTTCATTAACAAAAGCTTAATTATAAAAGATGAAACTCTGCTATCTCGAACATTGAATATGAAGTTTTTTTCTCTTTTATCCTGTGAAGACATCCTAGTACTTCTATAGTGCTGCACCATTACTTGAGGTGGGGTGCTGCTTTTTATTCTTATTTTCTCTCATATTATTTTGCTAACTATACTTTACTACGAGGGGTGTACAGTAAAGATTTTTCATGACCCACTTCCCAAGGACTGGGATAAATGAAACTTGGCTTAACTATTAGTCCTTCTCTACATAGCCACCACCAATGGCGACACACTTCTCTTATCACTTTATGCACCTGTGAAGACCTCGTCTGGAGAAGTCGGTAGGTTGCGTCTGGAGCCAAGACATTACCTCGGAAATAAGTTCATCATCATCTGAAAAGTCCTTCTCCTTCAAAAAAGTCTTCATGGTTGAAAAAAGGTAGAAGTCAGATGGTGCGAGGTCCGGAGAGCGAGGGGGATGAGGAAGGATTTCACAGTCGTAGGAGTGTGCTTTCATTTGGGCAACATGCGCATTGTTAACTGGAGCGTTGTCTTAGAGGAGGTGGATTCCTTTCGTCAGCATGCCACTCCTCTCTGCTTTGATGGCGTCCTGCAATTTCTGCAGCAGAGAAGCACAATTAATTGTGGTGCCCTTCGCCAGAAAATCCATTATCACTTCTCCACGCTGGTCCCAAAGACTGTGAGCATTACCCTGCCTGCTGAGAGTTGGACACGAGCCTTCTTTGGAGGTGGTGAGTTATCATGCTTCTATTTCTTCGACTGGACTTTTGTCTCAGGATCATAGTGATGGACCTATGTTTCATCCTGTGTGATAAGTCTGAGAAAAAAGTCATCCCCATTTTCTTGGTATATTGCCGAAAGAGCCTGGGAGCAATTGACTCGTTCCTGCTTCTGAAAAGGTGTGAGCATCCGGGGAATCCATCATGCAGACAACTTCCGCATGTGCAAATGGTCGTGAATGATTTTTTTTTTCTTTTTTCCCGGACCCTACACTTATCTTCACTTCCTGGGTTAGTTGCCGAATACGGCGGTCCTCCGAAATGGCAGCTTCCACTTTATGGATGGCGTTGTCATCAATGGAAGAATGTGGTCGTCTATAAATGGTTATTGAATATTCGTTAAAAGTTTTTTATGCGTTCTAAAGGTCTTACAGTGCAGAATGCCAGTTTAATCAGGGAATACATGCTATTTATTTGATTTATGTAGAAAAATCAACTGCTCAGATAATTTATTTAGAAAGCTATTGTGTACTTGACGGAATTCGGCTGCGTTTATGATGTTTAAAATGATTCTCTATAACTTTTGTCATATCTTTGTTATACTGTGAATTTTCTTTTTTTTTTTTTGTGTGTGTGTTGGTTCTGAAATTGAATTTAACGCTCTTACAAAAGTACCGGCTCCTCTATATCAAAGAAATGTAGCTACTTCCTCATTCTTCTTATAAAATCTGCCGACAGTGGAGACACACAAGGAAACCGAACGAAAGCAAACATGGAGGGTCGTTAAACCAGAACGAGGGTAAAATAGCGAATGCTGGAGAAATATTTTCTTTCACAAGAAAAAAGATAGGAGAGATAGAATACGTCCAGTCGTTAGGACAGTCGTGAAAGAAAAGAAAGATGATTACGTGAGAAAAAGAAAGATGGACGATGGTCACGTGTAAGCAACGAGAGAGAGAAAAGGAGAAGGAGGGGAAGAGAGACAGAAAATGTTGAAGGGGAGAAAGAAAGGGAATTAGGGAAAGGATGAGAGAGAAAACGATGGGGGTGAAAACAGTGTAGAGTAGAGTTGCATCAAAAGGATTAAGACAAGCTTACTTGGAAATGGATTGCGTGGGGTTCAATCAAATAATAATATAAATAATATATATATGCACACACACACACACACAAGCACACACATATGCATATATGGGTACAGGACGTCACCAACAGTAAACAACATGAAATACGAAAACAAATGAGTTCAATACGCAAACAACGAGAGAAACAAATGGAGAACAGGAAAAGTAACATAAAGAACGACACTTCATCAGTTGTCGGCTGTCTATCTACTCCTCATTTCGAGCTTTGAACGACAATATGAGTCTTCGAAGACAGTTGGTTCTAAAAGTACCAAAATACAATTTGGGATTTATGGAGGGTCAAAGTCGGGAACAAAAACAGGACAGTGGTGACAAACAAGGAAACCGAACGAAAACAAACATGGATGGTAGTTAGACCAGAACGAGGGTAAAAGAGCGAACGCTGGAGAAATATTTTTTTTGTCAAGAGAAAAGAGAGAAGAGAGAGATAGGATACGTCCAGTCTTTAAGACAGTCCTGAAAGAAAAGAAAGATGATCACATGAGGAAAAGAAAGGTAGACGATGGTCACGTGTAAGCAACGAGAGAGAGAAAAGGAGAAAGAGTAGTCTTTCTCTTTTTCTCTCTCTCGTTGCTCATATGTATATATGCATATGTGTATATATATGCATATATATATATATGTATGTATGTATGTATGTATGTATGTATGTATATGTATATATATATGTATATACATATATATGTATATATACATACATACACACACATATACACACACACGCACGCACACACACATACACACACACACACACACACACACACACACATATATATATATATATATATATATATATATATATACATACAGAAGCATATGAAATAGTAATCGTAAGCAGAAATAACTAAAACTTACAAAGAACTCAATACCTAGATAAAACATTATGATTTATAATAAATGTAGAAAACTGGATAACCTGTTTATCTCAGTATCATAAAACCAGCCTTCAAACTTAGTTATTTTGAGGAGTCGTAAGACGAAACTTGAGTAAATAAGCAATTTATTCAAATTTATTCAGTTATATAGATGCATACATTTGTGTGTGTGTGTGTGTGTGTGTGTGTGTGTGTGTGTGTGTGTGT
>NC_068984.1:75832120-75842318 GCF_001194135.2 Octopus bimaculoides
GTTGTTGTTGTTGTTGTTGTTGTTGTTGTTGTTGCTGTTGTTGTTATTATTATTATTATTATTTATCATCAGTGTAGAGAAACTGAAGATTTGGAAGTAGTTTTCCATAATTACTTCTTCTCACTGGAAGAAATATTCACATCTGCAGGGCAGCTGACCTCTGGGTAGACAGATGAATATATAGATAGTTGAGTGGATGAATGGATAGATATGTAGATAGATGGATGGATGGATGGATGGACGGACGATGCGTTGTGAAGTTAGCTTTGCAAACACAATCTTCTGGATCGATTCCAACACATGGCATATTTGGTAAATGTCTACTATCATTTCTTCAGATCCACTCAAATCTTTTAAGTAAAATTGGGTTGACGGAAACGTTTGAAGCCCACCTGATGAACATATAATTTTTAAGCCCATTCTTGTCCTACATAATATCAGGCAGGTTCTGCCTAAAAATCACTTTGTTTTTTTGTTGTTTTTTTTTTGTTGTGGGGATGCTTTTTTTTGTCTAATTCTGGATCCTTTTTATGATAGAAGGCATTCTAATTATGATCACCTATACTTTCCTATCTCAAACAGGTCGAAAAAATGACGTAAGGTAAGTTCCTACTTTCGCTCGTTCAAGTGGTTCTGTTTTTATTGCTTTGACTGATTGATTGAAGTGATTGATCAACTGAATTGATTGACTGACTGAAGTGATTAAATGATTAATCGATTTTCCGTTCTTGTTATCTCAAAAACTACTGAAACTAGGAAATCCAATTTCCTCTATCAATGATTACTAAGCAAAACCTTTTTAAAATGCTTTATTTTTTTTATATTTTTCCTTGTTTGTATTTCGATTTAGTTGCTCCGCTTTTTTTTTTTTATTCTTAACCATTTACTTCATTATAGATTACGCAGTTAATCTCAATTCATCATCCGATTCATCACGTGAGCTAGCAGATATACTGAAATCAAAATCACTGGAAACGACCAGAAGCAGAAATATGTTTACACATACGGTTAGAGATCTATATAATTTCTTTTATGTGTTTACGGATATTTTAGTTAATGTATGAAAATACTAACCGCTTATATTGATATGGTAGTACTATAAAATACATTCAGTACTAAACACATAATAGTTGTTACTGTGAAACACATTCAATATTGACCGCATATGTAGATATAATAGTCAACACTGCAAAATTGTCAAATACTGACTTCTTATATTGATATAATAGAACAGTACAACATTGGTTCTTGGAGTGACCAAATACCAGCTCTACTCAAGGAAAAATATATTGAGGAAAACGTTTTGTACCCCAGTCCTCCATTAATGAGAAGGCGAAATTTTACATTCATATAATTCTTTCTTCGCCATGACGCTGAGCAAGGTCAAAAGTTTAAAGCTAATTTTATAAAATGTAGTTAATAGTTTGCATCTTTTTCCATCCTCACAGCGCCACACCATGAGTAATAGAAATACTAGCGATATATGAAGATATAATTGCTCACTCTGTAAAATATAATGAAATATTCTTTTCTACTCTAGGCACAAGGGGGGGGGCAGTCGACTAGATCGAAATTTGGGGGGAGGGGGCCAGTCTACTAGATCGACCCCAGTACGCAACTGGCACTTAATTTTTCAACCCCGAAAGGAGGAAAGGCAAAGTCGACCTCGGCGAAATTTGAACTCAGAACGTAAAAACAGACGAAATACCGCTAAGCATTTCCCCCGGCGTGCTAACGTTTCTGCCAGCTCGTTGCTTTGATATAATGAAATATTGACTATATAAGGGAGGCGTACTGAAAGTAATGCATAAGTGAACATAACTTCTGTTTTTATTCACTAACATTAGTTAAGTTGCACTTTCTGGCATAACTCTTCCTCGATAGTAATTCTTTCTGTTCTTGGTCGTTGTAGGCAAATTGTGGGTTCCAAGCAAAAGTTTGAGTAGTACCTTTATATAGTGGAAGAGTTACTCGAAAGAGATGCGCAATTTGAGTGGCCTATATCAGTTTACGTACTTACATGTATGTATGAATGTGTGGCAAGAAGTTTGCTTCCTAGCCACATGGTTCCTGATTTCAGTCCCACTACGTGGCACTCGGGGCAAGTGTCTTCTGCTATAGCTTCGGGCCGACCAAAGCTTTGTGAGTGAATTGGTAGACAGAAACTGAAAGAAGCCCGTTGAATGTGTGTATATGTGTGTGTTGTGTGTGTTCGTTTGTGTCCCCACCCCTGCATGACAACCGGTGTTGGTATGTTTATGTCCATATAACTTGGCGGTTCGGCAAAAGAGGGCGATAGAATAAGTGCCTGACTTTTGAAAAAAGATTGCTGGTGTCGATTCGTTCGACTACAATTCTACAAAGGTTATATATAGAAACGTACATACATAAGTATATACATACATACTACGTACGTACATCTATCTATCTATTGTCCATTCTGCTAAATTAGTAAAATATGCTTTGCCGAGGAGGCCAAATAACAACGGAAACATGCCTACCGCTTTCCCCTGTCAGTTTTAAAGATCAGATCTTCTCCTCTCTGCATCATCTTTCTTTTACAAAAGTTTCGATTAGCTGATTTTATTGGCGTTATCTCTCTTGCTTGTTATTTAGATTTCAAACACTCCAAGGAGGAATATTTATTTACTAATTTCATAGATAACTGTAGTTAGTCGACGTTTTTCTTCAAGCCGCGATGTTAAGTGAGACCCTACTGTATGTATGTTTTGTATGTAAGACGCTCCCCATCAGGATTTACAACGTCCATATTGTTCACCACACGAAAGATGCTGATTGTTGCTTTGTTGTTACGTCTCTGGCTAGGTTAGATAGTAGCAGACTCAAGATCAAACTATGACTACCATTTTCTTTTTTCTTTATATATATATGGTAGGGAGGGACGGAATGCAGAATTACATTGCTCAATGTCTTCTATTTTTAAGACGGTAGGGTGCGATTTGAAGAAAATTTGGCTGTTTTTTTCTAAGCTCACTGGCCAGATCATTTAGCACAAGGATATTTCTGTCCCTCCTCCTCCTTCTTCACTTCTTCTTCCTCTTTTTCCCCTACCTCCTTTCCTCTTCCACTTCCTTCTTTTCTTCCTTCTTTGTCTCTTCCTCTGCCTTTGTCTCTTCCTCTGCCTTTGTCTCTTCCTCCTCTTTTTCCTTTTCCTCTTCCACTTTCTCCTCTTTTTTCCTTTTCCTCTTCCTCTTCCTCTTCTACATTATCTTCTTCCTTCTCTTCTTCCACTTCTTTTCCCTCTTCCTCTTCCTCCTCGCATTCATCTTCCACTTCTTCCTCCTCTTCTTTCTCCTCTTTTTCTTCCTCCTCTTCTTCTTCCCCTTTTGTCTCCTGCTCTTCTTCTTTCTCCTCCTCTTCTTCCTTATCTTTCTTCTCCTCTTCTTCATCTTTTTCTCTTCTTCTTTCTCCTCTTCCGCTTTTTCCTCCTCTTTCCCCTCTTCTTACACCTCCTCCTCCTTCTCTTCCTCCTCCTCTTCCTCCTTCTCTTCCTCCATGCGCGCGTATATCAGGGATTGGTAACTTGCATATCATCTCCCATGTGTTGTGTTTTTGTGTTTACCAACCTCTCTACAGCAGCAGCAGCAAACAAAGATTTGTTAAAAGAAAAGCCTTTTACTGATGTTGGTTGTTCTCAGGAGGGGGTTAGCTGATATGAATGCCAAAATATTTGAAGAATACTTTTCTAACGAATCAGCATTTCGAAAAGGTTTTTATAGCCTTCAACAGAGCACTTTTCTGGATGTAATGTGCCATGCAGTTGAGTCTCTCGTCCATCTCCCACTCCTTTTTTTTTTATCTTTTCTCTTACCCATATGGCTTCATTTTTCTGAGACGGAATCAAAATGCTCTGCATGATGTCTTTGTCAAAGAACTTTGGTTATTCAGAATTCTGCTTTGCCAATGTGATATTTTTCATCACTCTTCCGAGACCAGTCATGTATATAATATAAACTGGTTGATCTTGACTAACTGAATAGCTCGATTCCTTTATAAAGTTCGCCTGCCGTGTTGAACGTACAAAGCCGTTACTGAGACAAATACAGAAGACGAAAATCAAACCAGGCATGGGTGTGTGTGTATGCGTGCGTGCGTGTGTTTGAGTGTGTATTTGCGAATACGTGAAGAGAGAGAGAGAGAGAGATAGTAAGCAGGTGAGTAGGAGAGCCTATGACTGAACATAGATATTTGGAAGGAAGCACGGATAAATGAACTTAAACGCGCGCGTGCGTATGTGTGTTAGGTTCCTTGAAAGGTCTTTTCCTTGACTATACACATTTAAACACATACAGGCAAAGACACACAAACACACACATACACATGCACACACACACACACACACACACATACACACACACACAAACACACACATATATAGGTGGGTGGAATATATATGTGAGCATAAATGTGAGTGCATGTCTGTATGTGTATTTATGCATATGCGTGTATATACTTGTTTGCCGGTATGTGTGTGTGTGTGTGTGTGTGTGTGTTCGGAAACATTGTCTTTGGAAAATTCTTGGGATATACTGGAGAATGGCGAACAGTGATGTAGAAGTACTTGTGAGAAGTTGCAGTAGGAGTGTAGAATCGATCATTCTGCAAAGCCGTTTGAGGTGGGCTGGACATCTGGTGAGAATGAATGATAAAAGACTTCCTAACCAATATTTGTATGGTGTGCTGAAAGATCGTAAAAGCCAGCACATAAACCCAAAATAAGGTTCAAAGACTGCCTTAAAACTGTCTTGACACAAACAGGAAATTCAAATGCTGATTGGGAGTTAGAAGCACAAGACCGAAATAGATGGAGGAAAAGAGTGCACAGTGGTTGCTTGAAGTTTGAAAGAGAGAGAATGAAGCACGAGAAGATCAGGAGAACGCTTAGAGAGAATGATCCAGTAGAAAATGAAAGAGTATTGATTTTTGTGTGGGTGATTTGTAGGAGGAAATGGTTATGTCACGCAGGCCTGGTCGGTCATCAAAGAAGCTACAGGAATCAACCCTTTGTAAATTATAAATACAGCTATTGTTGACAACAGAACATGTACAACCTGTGGAAAGGTGTGCCGTTCAGTTGGAAGATTAAAAAGACATGTCAAAAGACTTCATACTATGGCACCGGCTCTTTCTGCCAGCCAGCATAACTGTGCATTATGCAATGAAATGTGCAAATCTTTAGCGGGGCTCAAGAGTCATATAAGAGCCTCACATTGCATTATCAATGACTCATTGCAATGATTCTTTCTAGCAATGGCTTTGCTCGTATACGAGAAAGCAGCCACTATATATGTATATATATATATATATATATATATATATATATATATATATATATATATATATATATATATAAGGCTAACAAATAGAAGCTTCAAAGTCACTGTCACCCTTCTTCTTGTAAAAGTTTAACAAACATGTACTCTACAAAAAAGTATTGAGTAATTCTTCAATTTAATGTAAAATTATTTTTGTGTGTAACTTGGCGTAAAAACAATCATTAGTATCTAATGTTGCATCTAGGGTGGCGAGATGACAGAATCGTTAGCACGCTGGGTGAAATGCTTAGCGACATTTCGTCCGCCTTTACGTTCTGGGTTCAATTTCCGACGGGACCGACTTTTATTCTTTCAGGATCGATAAAATACGTACCAGTTGAGTGCAGGGATCAAAATTTAAAGCCAATATGTGTGTGTGTGTGTGTGTAATATTTAAATACCTGATGTAGCCATTAAAGCGTTAGACAGAATGTATTAAGCTTTGTTTCAGCTGTCTCCACTGAGTTTAAACCTTGGTTAGGTCAAATATATCTCTCATCCTTATGGGGTCAGCAAATAAAGTAACAACCTTCTCTAACTTTCTAACTTTCACATTTTAGAGCAGTGTTTCTTAATTTTTTCTCTGAAGAGCCCCATTTTTTAAGTAGATGTTATGCCTAGCGTCCACTTAAATGTCAGTCAGGTATCGTTGACCCGTGTCAGGATCAAAGATGGGATGACCGAGAGGTTGTCTATGATTTCTCATAAATACTTGAGTACCTAGTACTCCTAAACAAAAGTACCATAATAGCTGAAACCAAGAATCCTCGCTTGCGAATGATGGCAGTAGAATTGTTTGAAGATACGTCGCTGCAACTTGGTCAATTGTCTTCTACTATAGGCCCGGGCCGACCAATGCGTAGTGAATGAATGTGGGAAATGAAAACAACTTGGCTGCCCGTCGTATATATATAAATGTGTGTGTGTGTGTGTGTGTGTGTGTGTGTGTGTGTGTGTGTGTGTGTGTGTGTGTGTGTGTGTGTGTGTATACATACATACATACATACATACATACATACATACATACATACATACACCCTGTTGCTAATGTTGAAATTTCAATGAAGGGGCCTTAGATCTAGGTTAGAAACCGGCTCTTTCTGTATTGGCAAGAAATCTTGAAATAAAACTGAACAATGACATACATACATACATACATACATACATACATGTGTGCGTCTGTGTTTATCCCTTTCCATCGCTTGACAGCCGGTATTGGTTTGTTTGCAGCCCTGTGAATTAGCTATTTGACAATAGAGATCAATAGATAAGTATTAGAGTTTAAAATAAGTACCAAAGTCAATATGTTCTACTAAAACCCTTCAAGGTGGTGCTCCAGCATAGACGCAGTCCAATGACTGAAACAACTAAAAGATTACCGATACAGGCGTAACCGCCACTGTCAAGTGAGCATGATTTGATTGCATGCATTTTGCTTCCGCTGTTTTAAATGCCTATTTAGTTGCGCGCAAATATTGACAGTCCATCAACCAGTCCAGTGAAGCATCCTGGAAGAAGACGGATTTGCACAAGAAATCGCCTGACACGCTGTTTCATTTGAACAGAGTGATGTTTTGTGAAATAAAATGTTTTGCTGAATTAAGCAGCATGCCGCCAGATTTAGGAATCAAAGCCATACTTTTATGATCGTGAGCCCAACACACCAGCCACTAGGTGCATGGCCTAGTGGTTGAGTGTTGAACTCACGGTACACACACCTCCACATACAGACAGAGAGAGATAAAGAAAGAGAAAAGACAGATAAACAATAGTAGGTGTAAGGAATGTATTCACATGCAAAGTTGTGCATACAATTATATGATGCATGAAACTCTTATCGTTACAGCTGTTTCGGATAATCGATGACTGGTACATAATCGAGCATATTATATAATGACATCCAATAATATAGGTGTAAGATTTGGCACAGATCTTCAAACGCACATACGCACACACACACACACATACACGCGCTCACGAGAGAGAGAGAGAGAGAGAGAGAGAGAGAGAGAGAGAGAGAGAGAGAGAGAGAGAGAGAGAGAGAAAGTTGTACCGAATGTAATGCCAAAAATAACTGAACTTTTTCTGTTAACTAGCAGTTCGTTCAAACTGCCCATGTTGGTAGAGTATCTCTTCCTCTATAATAACTCTTCTTCATAGCAAGCAAATAATAGGTTTCAAAGAGATGTAATATGCCGTCATTGTAATCTAGACAGAGGGGAGCTGCAAGCTGGCGTGCACACACACAATATTACAACTCGTTTACGGAGATGACACCACTGACAAGAGTAATGTGTGCCGATGGATGAAAGAATTTAAAAAAGGTCAAAAAAAGGCAACGTTGAAAACAAGCAACGCAGTGGGAGGCCATCAAATGCGACCACAAATACGAACCGCCAACGAGTGCACGGATTAGCGCTGACAGATAAGTTACAACCCTTGTACTTGCATTACAGATGATGGGCGAATATTCCGTCAAATATTCCACAAATTGTTAACATAACAGGTCTGATACAGTTGTTCGAGACTGAAGAAAGACTATATACTATTGTCGGGTGTAAGCTGTCGAGTGGTTTTTAAACAATTCAAATTGGGGAGAAAATGAATATTTATACTCAGCTATTTATGCTATGAAATGAACTGCAAATCTGTCTTGATTATAAATTCACATTTGTAACTCAATCATTGATGTAGTTGGTTATGTTACTAATAAATTATTAATAATTGTTTGAAAAATCTTGACTTGCAGGCAATGAAAAAAATCATCTAACTCATCAAATTCAGTCTACAATCGGAACAGTAAAAATATACAAGACTTTTCTAAACTTGAACATGAAATCTTTTACTATTCTCCAAGTTCTAATGAATAAATTTTATTCTTTTTATCTTCAAATTTTTTTTGAAATTAGACTCTCTTTCACAGGAATAATTTAAAGTATACAAATACATAAATATGTATGTATATATATATATACACACCCACTAACAAGCACTCGAAATACTGACATATGTACAGATGTACCTTAAAGCAGATATATAAAATACATGAGCACAAACATACATAAATCCAAGACAACATACAAATGTACATACATTCCTATAAACATACATGCCTACAAATATACACATATAATAATTGCATACATACAAAAGCACAAACACACAGACACATATATACACACGCATGCACATACGCATATACAAATACAAAAGCGTATATGCAAGCAAACACGTATATACATACAGACATACATAAATACACACACATATATATATATATATATATATATATATATATATGCATTCATACGTACAAGAATATACACATACATACGTACATACATATACACATACACACATACGTGCATATATTTATAAATAACAAACTGACATCGGAAAGCCAATTAAATTAATTTCATTGACAACAATACAAATTACACACGCCGTGCTAATTCATTAAACGTGTAATTAACAAAGAAAGGAACGTTTACAAACATCTTCTATCAATTTATCATTGTGTTTGTTTTGTAATTTTCTGTATGTTTTCCTTCTTTTTCAAAATAATCGACCGCAAATTCTAAATAAATCACAGACACACACCCATATGTTGCATATATATGTACATATGCATGTAAAATGTATGTACGTATGCATATATATATGTGTGTGTGTGTGTGCGTGTGTGCGTGCATATATACATATATACATATACACACACACATATATATAAGAATATATGTGCATATATACATGTGTACATATGTATATATGTGCAAGTATATATATGTGTGTGTGTGTGTGTGTGTGTATGCACATACATATGTGTGTCTGTGTCTCTGTTTGTTTGTGTGGGTCTAAGTGTGTGTGTGTGTGTGTGTGTGCGCGCGTGTCTTAGAACTAGATTAGATTAGATCATGTATTATAGCTTGCGAGTAAATTTGAGTATATGAAAATTGTGTAGAAACCAAAGATAAAAATGTGTGTGAGGAACTAGGAGGGACGCTAGTGCCTGGAAGGCTGAAGATAGAAAGATCTGATCGAACGATTGAATCTTTATCGTCGAACACACTTTTGTTCGTTTCCAAGATGGCGACGAACACCAACGTCGCATGCAATAGGCTAGAAAATTTTTAAAAAATATACTTCTCATAACATGAAACCAATATTAACCGAGTTGATCCATAAATAAAGAATACTTATCTACCAATGCTGTATTGAGCACACATTCACACAGTGCATTAAAACGTTCAAACAGATAGACGACACAAAGGCGGACCAGAGAAACAACAATTAGAAGCACAGGCAAAAAAAACGGGTTATTCTTAGCTTTCTTTCTTCAGTCATTACCAGAAGTCACGACCATTTTGGACAGTTACACTTGAGATGGTTTGATCTGGTTGTCCCCAAAAATGTCTAATCTAAGAGCATTAGACCCTTTGTAAGAAAGCTAGCGAACGTGTACTGCAACGAAGACCAAAAAAAAACAAACAAGCAAAAAAAACGGAGAACATAGTACAGAATTACAAATACAAGCAACAAGAAATAACAACAGGCGTCTTTCGACAGAGAACGATTCAAATTGAGCTGGCGTGTATGGAGTGAAAGCCTAAAGGCAGGAACATGGGAGATGGACACAAGACGTGTTGACGGTCGGCAGTCAGGCGAAGAAAGAAAAATCATGGCTGGCCGGACACCGGACACCGGTCACGTGGAAAGAGGAGAAATGGGTAGAGGACAGCGGGATTAAAGGATTAAAAAAAAATCAGAGACAAAGGAAAAGATGCTGGGGAGATAAACGAGTGGGAAATAGTGGGAGATACAATGGGCTTCTTTCAGTTTCCGCCTGCCAAATCCACTCACAA
>NC_068984.1:75842530-75842779 GCF_001194135.2 Octopus bimaculoides
GCGCACGCGCGTGCGAAACTTAGAAACAGAAAGTCTTTGATACAGTATTATATATTTGAAAACATGAATAGAAATTGCTTTTCTGATAATCTTTCTACTTTAATATTAGATGTTTATAAATTATTAAGTGTTACGAACATGTCCAGATATGTGTACGCACATAGTGCGTGTATGTATGTATGTATGTTTATATATATATATATGTGTGTGTGTGTGTGTGTGTGTGTGTGTGTTTATATATATATATAT
>NC_068984.1:75842789-75843567 GCF_001194135.2 Octopus bimaculoides
ATGTATGGGGATCATCTTAAACGTAAGATACTATTACCGAGTATTATTACTCGGTAATAATGTCTTTTCATTTCTTGAGTTAGAGTTAGCATGATGTTTTGATAGGGCTATCTGAAAAAAAACAAATGATACATTAAATAATTTGAAGGTATAATGAACTAAAAAATGAAAAGTCCTCAAATACACCTCGCACCCTGTATTCACACACACACACACACACACACACACACACAATGTAGATACGTACACATATTTGTACACGTTTATATACGTTCAAATGTGGATAAACTTTCGTAGCAGAAATTGTCTCGGGAGAGAAATCTTCTTAGAGATATAGCATGTGACAGACACTATTTGGTTATAAATGACGTCATCGGACCATTGATCACATGTTTCTACATCGTTACGTCTCATCAGCTACGGACCCCGAATCGCCGTTCATAGCTCACTGGAAACTAGCCTTTTTGCATTTAAACAGCAAACAATAAATTTTCAGAGACAGACAAACAGACAAAGACAAAGAAGACAGACAGGCAGACACACAGTGTGTATGTATGTGTGTGTGTGCGCGCGCGCGTTGCGTTTGTGTTTATGTTTCTGTGTGAGAAAGTGAGAATCGAAAAGAGAAGTAAAGAACGTGTAAAGGAAAGAGATCGTGCTAACCAGCTTGAAGTGTAGTTTACACAAAAGACATATTTAAAGCTTTACTATCTGGCAATGTCATTGGAATATGAAACATGCAGAGCATCACGGAGACAATGCTGAAAACAAAAAAATG
>NC_068984.1:75843854-75844396 GCF_001194135.2 Octopus bimaculoides
CTGGTGGTGCTGGTGGTGGTGGTGGTAGTGTCCCTGTATGATGAAACCGGTGACCGTGATGTTGATGATGGCGATATTGTCAATAAAGAAGGAGGAGAAATGTGCAAAAAGACTCAATGAGGAGGAAGAGATGGAGGTTGATGGTGGCGGGGTTGGCATTGTATGGGGGTGTGGCATGATTGGTGCTGATGTTATTAGCTTACTTCTTTTATTATGAGTATGTATATGTTAGCGTATCTTTGATTCTTATGTCCGTGTTTGTGTTGTGTTCCACCTCTTTGCCATTATTTAAACAATTTCATTCTCCCAATCTACCCTCACCCTTACATATTACACCCACACATATAACACATACCACCACCCCTACCACCACCACCGCCACCAATTCTATCACCATCACTACCGCCACCACCACTGCAAAAAGTTAAACTACAGCATCACCACCACCACCATCACCCCACTACCACTACCACCATCATCCCCACCACCACCACCATCACCACCACCATCACCACCACCATCACCACCACCGCCACCATCAC
>NC_068984.1:75844860-75851459 GCF_001194135.2 Octopus bimaculoides
TATATATATATATATATATATATATACTCACACACACACACACACACACACACACACACACATATATATATATATATATATATAAATATATATATATATAAGTACATCTGTGTGTGTGTGTGTATGTGTGTGTGTGTGTGTGTGTGTGTGTGAAAGGAGAAATACTCTCTTAAGGAGAAATGTTGTTTGCATTCTTTTTCAACAGGCCATGTATTTGTTTTTCAGCAGATATACAATACGAAACAAATTAGAAAAGTGAGTTTGATGAGAGTCGAACTTACGATTCCCCTTTGATGTCTCGGTGTAATTACTACTATACCATAACATCCCCACTGACATTATCTGCTTTCACAATAACACTTTTTTACGTGTTCGTTCCATTGTTCTTGTTTGTTTTTACATAACGGCTTTTGTTTTTTCAGAGATGGGTAGAGTAAATTTGTTGTCGGTTTAACACCACATCTGGCCTATGGGGTGCCTTTAGCAAAATACATTCGATTGTAAGTATTCCGGTTAAGTCGCCTTTCCAATGATATCTTCCTTGCTTGCTTCCTTTGGTCGCGTGAGCCGTCGAAATGTTTCTTAAACGTTGTACGTTCTCATCTGATAAAAGCTGTGGTTCTCAATCTTTATGACTTGGAGCTCAATCAAACAATAATTATTGGGGCGCTTCTCATGCAAAGTTAAAACTTTTGGGCACATTTTACACATGGAATTTTATGCATGGGAAGTTTGAAATTATTCTCACACTGTGCATAGAATTTTTTTTTAATATTCTTACAAGTGTGCATGAAAAATTTTGAATTATTGGTAGAGTAAAAATTATTGGTATACTCATCATCGGAAGGTTTTTAAAAAATATAGTAAACTTCATAATACATTCTTCACGTCATCGAAACAGCAACAACACGAAAAGGTTACACTTTCTCCTCGACTTAAGACCGAGTTCCGTTCCAACTGATAGGTCGTAAGACGATCTGGACGTATGTTGGATTTATATTTTTCAACGCTATTTTTATTCAAACAGGTTATAGAAATATAAAACACAAAAATTTAATCCATAATTATTGTACATAGTGTGAAATATATGTAGTCTATTGCTCTGTAAACAAAAGTACAATCTAAAATTAATGTAAAAATTAAAACAAGTGAAATTCTGCAGACATTCAATAAAAAAATTGTTCCTGTGAAAAAAGTGCAATTGAAAATAAATTTTTAAATATTAAAACATGAATGGCAGCTTAAACCTGCGAGTGGCACACTTTGCAGAAACAGCAATGCACAATCACACGATCCCAGTACCTGTATGTAAAACTATCTTCAAACACAAATACAATACTCCAGAGCACAACAAATACTATCTCTCCTACTGTATATAAAAATAATAATAATAATAATAATAATAATAATAATAATATATATATATATATATATATATATATATATATATATATAACAGTACTTTTTAGTAGAGTACATATAGCAACTGTTACTATAAATATTTATCAGGGTTTTCAAGCCTTTTTCAACGTGGCTATTTATATTTATATCATATTATTGGAGACAAATACATACATGTAAGTGCATGACATGAAGGTGAATTTTTCCATTGGTATATACATTTATAGAGGTATATATCTTTTCCTTTTTTTTCTTTCATCTGTTTCAGTCATTAGACTGCAGCCATGTATGTATAAATGCAGATACCTTTTATCTTTTTGGGATCGATCGGTAAAACAAAGTACCAGTCAAGTACTGGAGTTGGGGATATCACTAATCCCTTCCCCTCAAAATTGCTGGCTGGGAGCCTAAATTAGAAAGTGTTATATAGATGATATCTCGAATATGAACAACTTCATCTTTTTACTGTGTAAAATAATATTTCTCATACGTCAATAAAAGATTTTTGTTGTTCATGGTTCATGGTGTTTTTCAACTTTAGAACAGATTCTTTTAAATTTATGATTATCTGCTTATATCACAGTGTTAGGATGTAGATAGACGACAGCGTGTAGATACAGGCCGTATACTTAGACGATCGAACTAGATTCACATTTTTTATCTTTTACTTGTTTCAATTATTGAACTTACGGCCTCGCTAGGGCACTTGAAATGTTTAGTCGAGGAAGTCGACCATCATGTACTTAGCTTTTTAAGTCTGGTATTTATTCTATCGGTTTCTGTTTGCCAAGTCGCTGCAGGATATAAACAACCCAATGCCAGTTATCAAATGGCGGGGAACCAATACAAAGACACATGCACAGACATATATACAATGAGCTTCTTTTCAGTTTCCGTCGCCCAAAATTCACTCACAATGAATTGTTCGGCCCGGAGCTATAGTAGAAGACAATTGCCCAAGTTGCCGCACATTGGGACTGAGCCCGAGACCCGGTAATGTTGTTTCTAACAACAATTACCAACACCCAGTAACAATAACAATGTGGTTGTTCAACTTGCCAGAAATAGAAGTTAAATCATTATTGAATCATACTTTACCATCTTTAGAAGATGAAGCACACACTGAATATTGTAGTCCTCGGTATACTGGAGAAAGATAAGGAATAATTACGGATGGAACATGCTTCCTAGGCTCCTCGATCAAGAGCTGATCTGAGTATGAAGAATAGCAGCAACAACATATGATATTTCAGTTTATATTTCCAATCTCATTCTTACCAATGATGTCCAAACTAACCTACCACTTCATCCGAGGATCCTGAATTACACAAACACAGTACAATTATT
Organism: Octopus bimaculoides; assembly: GCF_001194135.2. Classification (NCBI taxonomy): domain Eukaryota; kingdom Metazoa; phylum Mollusca; class Cephalopoda; order Octopoda; family Octopodidae; genus Octopus; species Octopus bimaculoides. The sequence continues at coordinate 75,847,609 of NC_068984.1, forward strand.
TCGATTTAATACGAATCACGGGTTTAAATCTTCTAGGTTATTCAATATATTAATTTCCTTCCAATACCCGGCTTTGCCCGGGTTTATTAATCTCTAAATCAATTTGATACTTATCTATTATCAATACTTATCACATTTTCATAAATAAACTAATACACTCCTGAGACGAATGTAATAATTGATCGGTGGACTTTCGGAATAGCTGTAACTACCTCATGGAGAAAGAGAAGAGCAAGTAACTGGGTTACTGTTTAATAGCATTAAAAAATAATTAATAGCGAAAGAAGCAGTATTAATATCTAAAGGTAATATTTATCACCACTTAAAAGTGGATGATATGTTAGAACACAGAATACTGCAATAGCTGCCATGAGAGAACCTTTCATATAGTTTTGTGGTGCACATAAGCACTCTTGTTTACATCACTACCGCCATCGCCATCGCCACCGCCAGGACTAATGTATCACGTAATTTCGACTTTCCTTGTGGTCTACCACTGACAAGGTTCTCTCATGGTAACTATCACAGTCTTCTGTATTTTAACACATCCACTTTTAAGTGGTGGTAAATATTGCCTTTAGTAGTTTATTTATTCATCCTTAAGTAAACAGAAAATTTGGTTGTCGATAACAGGAAAGTACCATAATTGCATGAATTCATTATATTTCAGATAAATCATCTTCAAAAGGTGCCGACAATCTTCAGTTGTTTGCTTCATTCAGAATTGTTAATTTTCAACCACCAAGGAAATTCTTCATGTTGAGCGTCACAAAAATACGCAAAATAAGTAAATAATCACATGTAGAATAAAAAATAAAATTTTACTCGTACGTTTTTAAAAAAAATTTTTGGAAAACATATTTATTTTATTCGAAATAATGTAATAATTTCTCTAGTTTCTCTAAATTATTTTTTTTGCTCATATCTATTATATTCTTAGGACTATACAATATTCTAATTCTTTGTTCTTCTCTCTAAATCTATGAAGAACAAATTTCAAGACAAAAGTCATACAACCTACGATTTTCTTCAAAAGATGTACCACGGTGCATAATTTTAGCTACCTGGTTGCAAAAATGTGGCTTACAACTTGTTTATTTATTGCCCACACGGGTCAAACATAGAGGGACAACACAGCCTGATTTGGGGTCAGACACACAAAATGGGTTTAAAAATTTATAATGAAATCGGATAATACAAATGATAAAACAATTTACAAAACATGGTAACAACATAAAATGGGGCAGGGGAAGAGGTTTTAGCTCCGAGCCCACGAGCCCTGTTCCACTACCGACACCTTTTGGTAAGTCCTATGGCACGTTCACGAAATGTCTTTCACACACAACATTGGTGCCGCACGTGCCCATCTGTCTTTGTACATTCTTTCTGACAGGCATCTCCTCTTCAGGTCCACTTTCCTTTTCAGGTGAAAGATGAAAAACCTCACCAAACGGAAGCCAGAAATGAAGCAGCCTGTCACCAATCCTTTCACTCTTGACTTCCATATCACCTCTGTCGCGATTGCTACTACCACGAGAAAACAATTCTTACCTTCTTTCGTAAGGAAATCCGGTGGGTCAATTTTTAGAATTGACTCAGACGACAGCTGTACTATTCTTGTATCTGACAACAGGTGTTCTGCATAAGTCCACACTTCTGACACTTCCGGACACTGAACAATAGCGTGCAGGACGGTTTCCCTCTCCTGCTCGCATCTTGGACAGGCCGATGGGCCGGGATGGCCGTGTCTAGTGAGCTTATCCCGAATGGGTAAGGCTCCTCGGTAACACTGTCAGGCCAGAGACTTTTGGAAGTTATCCAGTGTCTTCGGCCCGAATGTCCGTTGGAACAGACTGATTATTATCGAAACCAAGGGTCTACTCCAGAGTATCGTCACATCCAGCTTCTACCAACCTGCTATAACAAGATGCGGTTGTACCAAAACCGCTGGCATTGGCCGAGCGATGGAACAGCAGGAGAGCCTTACGTCACTCCGTATACCAAGTACCCAACCTCGATCTCCGATGAAACCAGCTTTCCCGTCCACCAAAACTAGTAAATCTGGAAAACATCCCTTTCGCAAGCGGAGACCACACCCGTTCACCATCCAGGTGGAGCCAGAGGTGCCTCAACTTCAACGCATGTTTGCGCATCAACAACCAAAGCATTCCTAGTCCACTCTTTAACGGTTTTTGACAGCAGATAGAACGCCACACAAGTGGAGTCGAGCCCTTCCACAAGAAGCGGAAGATCTGTCTCTCCAGCTTGCTCAACCATGAATCTGGGCAAGGAACGACGGTTAGGCGGTAAATGATGACCGATGCGATGAACACATTGGCCACTTCCGCTCTCCCTTTCAAGGATAGCCACCGCTAAGACCAGGTCTTGACTATGAGGGTCACCTTGTTCGATACCTCAGTCCAGTTCTTTTCTACCTGGAGATCAGGGCCAAACCAGACTCCTAGTAACTTAACCGGGCCCTCCGTCCAACGTCCCACGACGCTATCCGAAGGCATCGACTTGCCCCTCCAGGTGCCGAGTAGCAAGCCGACCGACTTTTCCCGGTTAATCTCTGTTCCTGCCGCCGTCTCGCAAACCTTAATGGTTTCACCTACCCTCTGTAGGTGTTTCATCTCGGTCACGATGATGGTGACGTCGTCCGCTTATGCTGAAACCGATCCTCCACAACCTGGCTTCGTCGGGATGCCACTCAACTTTCGCAGCAACGGCTCAAGTGCCATCACATACAAAAGTGGTAAGAGCGGACATCCTTGGTGAACCGAACGAAATGTGGCTTACAACTTGGAACATAAATACAGACATTGGTTTTTTATGTTTAGAAGATTATTTAGTGTTTCAAGCTCCACGAAATTGTTTTGTTTCAAGCGCCAAGATGTTGTTTTGTTTCAAGCAACACCAATTTGTTTTTAAATGTGTGTTCAATCCTAAGCAAGAACCAAGCATGTTTTGTTTTGTGCTTTTTCTTTAATAATTTTATTATAATAACTATAATAGCGCTATACATGGCTACCAAAGACTACGAATTTTAAGCACTTTACACTACTGTGGAAAGAAGACAAAATTAAATGTGTATGCGGTTTACTCTTTGTTGAAAACTCCTCGACTTAGCTTAATCTAAAAGAGATTGTCTCCCCTAGAGAGCACAACAAGTGTTCAAATAATTATATTTCTTTTCCTTCAGTGAACACTTGCTTAAATTCTTCCGGTACCAACTTCTTGGTTAATTCCGAAAAGTGGTGTTAATCTTTGGTTAGCAAACCAGCTTGCAAGCCCCCTTGATAATTACATCCATGGTAGATCACATTAGTGATTCAGCAGTGGGAAGAGACATTTCTTTTTAAAGTTTATGTTCTCATAATGAAAGGAAGGATATTTTGACAAACGGTTTACATTCTTTGACAACTCTAATATTCACATATCCACCAGCACCTCGTTTTTCTTCTCTTGCTCTCACACACGCACACACACTCACATACACAACACACATACTCGCACACACTCTTTCGATATACTGGTGTAAGTATTTTTGAATGTATCTATGAAGAAGAAAATATATGCCTGTATATATCTATCCTCCTTTTCTGTAAATGTATACATTAGTGTACATATGAGCGAGTGTGTGCGCGCGCGCGTGCGTCTGCGTATGTGTGTGTGTGTATGTATGCATGCATACACACATACACATGTGTATGTGTGCGTATACACACACACACGCACACACACATATATACATGTGTACATTCATATATATATATATATGTATATACACACACACACACACACACATATATATATATATATATATATATATATATATATATATATATATA
>NC_068984.1:75852026-75855598 GCF_001194135.2 Octopus bimaculoides
ATTTTAGTTTAAACATTCCATATAACCCTCATAACATTTTTTTTTATTTTTGGGAATTTTTAGAAAATTTTTGCGATTATGAAAAATAAAAAGTTTTTAATTTTTCAAACACACTCTATCCCCATAAATCCTAAAATTTCCACTCTTTTTCTATTTTTTTTAAATTTCAGTTTAAAATACGGACAGTCCGAACGTTTTACTTAAGTTCCAGCAATGGACCATTTCATGTGTTTATGGAGAGAAAAATATTGAAAAACATCAATATATGACAGAGAAACGAGGAAGGTATCAGGTGGTCGTGAGGTGTGCAAAAAATCGCCCTAAAATTACATACAAAAAAATTTTGTTTTGTTTTTTTTTCGCATAATCGTATGAATTCTCGTGTATAGAACACAAATTCGCAAAAGTTTTCTGAACATTTCAAAAAAATACAAAAGAAATGCTTAAACCAGAATCCACAAAGATTCTTTCATTTAATGGCGAGGGTTATTGCGTTAGAAGTTGAGCAAAAGAAATTTAGTATTTTATAAAGCACTATACATAAAAATAGACCATCAACATGCAATCTCAAGAATCAAGACTTCTCCAAATTTATATGCCATTGAGGAAAAGTGAGTCTAATTATCTGGAAATAAAAAGACGGCTATGGACAGGTAGTTCAACCTCAATAGGCATCATCAACAACCATTGTTTTATCTTATTTCCAGCACTTAGACATATACTTAAAACAGTATAATACATTTGTGGCCTCTGTACTCTTTTCTTTATCTTTAAACCGTGCTGGTCTTGGGACTACTATATCAATTTCTAAAGAAAGAGAGACTGCTTGGAGTCCCCAACGACTGGGATGGAACTTAAGATCAAACTATAAAAGAAAGATCCTAAAACTAATCTCCTGAGTCTCAAAACAGACCGTTACTCCATTATCAGAGATTTTCATATCAAATGACAAAAGAATAGTTTTAATTAGTTATTCTGGAGGGGAGTGGAAGTACTCGAAGCATTTAAAATTTTGTCGCCTCCAAGACTGAAATAAGTGGCATATTTGATGACTACCATGAATATCTTCAGGTGAATATATGCATGAAAAACGGATACTTCAAATGAGTAGTAAACTTAATGAAAGCTACCTAAGGATTATGGTATGACACGTTTAGAGTAATGATCAAAAATGAATCGAAACACATGAGTAGAAGATAGTAGAAAGAATCCAGAATTTGCTGTTGGGATATTACAAGAAAGTTCAAGCGATTAAGTAAAAATCAAAAAAAGATAAATACTGAGAGAAGGTTAATTATTGTCCTGTATATACAAAAATATTTCAGTTTCTTGGAGTTTCAGGCACTGACATGGATAGCTGTGTTGTAAAAAGTTTGCTTCCTAACCACATAGTTCTGGGTTCAGTCCCACTGCGTGATACATTGGGCAAGTGTCTTTTACTATAGCCTCGATCGACCAAAGCTTTGTGAGTGAATTTTGCAGATGGAAACTGAAAAAAGCCCGTTCTACATATGTATATGTGTGTGTGTATGTCTTTGCGTCTGTGTTTGTCCCCACCACCGCTTGACAACTGATGTTGGTGTATATATGACCCTGTAAGATTAGGGTTAAAAAAAAATTAAGTACTGAGAATGAATACATGCGACGAAAATTCTCCAAGGCGATGCCTCGGTATGGCCGCAGTCTAATAACTAAAACAAGTAAACCATAAAAGATAAAATATTCCTTTTTCGGATGAATCGACATTTCACCATTGTTGTTTACAAGCGTTCCGGTCATGACCATCAAGAGTTTTGTGTATTTAGGAATATATTATCCAGTATGCACATTTAAAATTTCAAAGATATGATTTAAGGGGAATTTGACTGCTGTTGTTAAAGGATCGAGTGACCGTGTAGAGCACTGATTCCCAACCGGAGTCCTCTGACCCTTGGGGATCTACATAAGATTTCGTTGTTAAAATTTATCCTGCTAACGACGTAAACAAGAGTATTTATATGAACCACAAAGTTATATGAAAGTTTCTCTCATGGTAACTATCGCAGATTTTGTATTTAATTTGCAAGACTTTTGATATGAATTCGTGTTAAGCTGACCTTGAAGAGAGTGGTTATACTTCTACAATACACAGAATATTTACAAAATATTTTTACAATTTTTTTCATCTTACATTTAATTATAAAAGTATAATACGATTTTTTAAACATCAAATGGCTATGATAATCCACCCGCGTAAAATAGAAACCAAAAGGGTCCACACGCAAAAAATGCTTGAGAAACGCTGGTGTAGAGATTCCATCATTGGCTTGTCTATATGTTTACTATTCCTTGACGTTCATCATATATTTCCATTCAGGTCCAATAGACAAATCAGGAGAGATTGCCTTCAAATAAAGAATTACAACATTGGCGTAATGATTACACATTTAGAGAGAATGTATAATTGATTAAAATGGTCCCGGTACTTGCTGCGTACTTTATTTTATTGACTCCAGAAGGATGAAAGGAAAAGTAGACCTTGGCAAAATTTGAACTCAGATCGTAAAGAGTATAATTAAATTTCACTATGAATTTTCTTTGACGCTCTAACGATTCTACCAGTCTGCTGTCCTTGCCAATATGTTACCTATAGATAAGGCGACTGGATGGCAGAATCGTTAGCACGCCGGGCAAAATGCTGAGCAGCATTTCGTTCGTCCTTTGCGTTTTAAGTTCAAGTGCCACCGAAGTCGACTTTGCCTTTCATCCTTTCGAGGTCGAAAAAATAAGTACTAGTTGAAAACTGGAGTCGGTGTAACAGACTTACTCTTCCTCCGAATTTGCTGGCCTTGTGTCAAAATTTGAAACCTACAAATGATAAAAAAAAAGGTTAAAAGGTTTGGAGAGTGTGGGTATATTTTACTAGTCAATGTACTGGAGCTCACATTTCTCATATACGAAAACGTCAAAACACAATATTACAAGGAATATATTTTACAAAAGCACATCCTTTTTTCATACAACATGGTTTTTATTGAAGGTCTGGCAATATACTAATTATACTCATCATACGATAAAGCTCCTGTTCATTCTGCCAAATTAGCCAAATATATTCGCTTATTTTATTTACTTATTTATTATTTTCCGGATCTTGAAATAGAGATCTTTATTTTAGCCAGTATATTCAGGAGACTGGAGCCCAATTAAAAACTTTATTACTGTAATATTAAGTCAAAACTGAAATCAAGTACTTTTAAAAGCAAGCAGTTTTTATTTGCCGCTTTGCAACAAGAATAGGGACAAAAGGGAGCCAACATTAATAAAAGGGTTTCCTGCCTGTTTAATTAAGGGGAAACAAAAACAACTAGAGGATAATCGCACCAGAAACATGTTTATTAAATGCCATAAAAGATTCCTTTATATTAGACCATTAAACACCCAACATTATGTACCATAAAAGACTTCCTCTCGTCAAAACTGAATGTTATATTTTAATTCGAATGGTTAACATGTTTCATGTTTTATTCCTCTCCCTCCCTCTCTCTCTCTCTATCAAATACACACACACGCACACACACAACCACACACGCACA
>NC_068984.1:75855735-75865045 GCF_001194135.2 Octopus bimaculoides
TATATATATCCATTTATCGCCCTCTATATGCATATAGTAAGGACGCATGGCCTAGTGGCTAGGGTGTTGCACTCACGATCGTGAGATCGTGGTTTCAATTCCTAGACTGGGTGGTGTGTGCAAAACACTTCATCTCGATATCTGACGTATGGCACATCGTGCACCTGTTCAGGCCATATCGATTTTGATGGAAAGAGGGAGCTAATGTCCAGCAAATACATTTGATCATTATAATCAAATCATGTGTGCAAGTCATTCGACAACAACTGAGCACTCATATGTCGTCTTCGAAGGGTACAAACCACATTATTTATTTGTGGCGAATAGGAATAAGCGTTAATGAGTCTTCGTTACATGGCATCCGATCTGCTGTTTTTACAGTCCATTCAAACCACCGTCCTAAGTTGACATTTTTATGGAGTCTGAGAAGATAAAAAAACAAAGCTGATCTCGATGGAATTTGAACACTGGGTGAAGTGAACCATATCAAATAAGGCGAGACATTCTATCCAAAGAGGTTTTACGTCTCTGCCAATGCTGATAGAATGTATTAGCAACAGTAGCAAGCTGACGAGGGAGATACTGTGTGATAACTCGATTTTCTAGAAATAGCAACTAAATCTTGTTCAGCTCACTTTATTGCCTTAGAAATAGATAAACTGCGAGGCAATATAATTCCTGGTGCACGAAAAGGCGGTAAACTCCATAAAATGTTGTACCAGTCACATACAAAGACCGATCTAGCAGCCAGAAATGTATGTAGGAACCGCAAGTTTTCATTTATGGTTTCTAATGAAATGTTGTTACAGTTGTTGTTTTCTCCTTTGACTAAAGAATGAAAATATTTCAAATGCGAGGAGCAAAGGTATCTTATCCAAATGAATCTATTGTTATAGATAAAGCTATAACAATGGGTCTCACTCAGTGACATCTGAAAGCACTTCATGTTATTTGTTGACAACCGATGACAGTTGGTGGTAAACGAGGAGACTGTCCAGCTGCTTTTATAGAAATAATGTTGAAAAAACATAAATGACTGTCAAAACTAATATATGTGGATTATCAGTGTCAGCAGTTGATTTGGGGATTTGGTTGAGGAAGGGGCTTTTGATTTATTTATTTTGCTTTAGCCCTTGGTCAACTCTGATCGAACAGAACTATGATCAAAATCATTCCAAGTGATCATTCTACCTTTTCACATTAGCCAGTGCATTCTTTTTTTTTTAAGACGGCAACGTAACTCTAGAGGAAAACCATATAAAGGCACCTTCTTCTTCTTCTCCTCCTGCTGCTGCTGCTGCTGCTGCTGTTTTTGTTGTTTAATCCCGAGTCATCTGCGGAAGGATAAATCCCGGATCTTTTCAGTTTGGCTGCCAATTTTCCAAAACTCAAAGTTTACTGAAAATTTTAAAATTTGGTACATTACTGTAGCTTTCCAAGATTAATCTCTGGAAATATTTCACTATTTCAAGAAAAAATCTTTTAAAAAACGTTATAGAGGTTTAAAGTTTGATCATTTTCACCTGGTCATTTTCAACCTCCGTCCGTCCAGGAAATGAGTCATGGCTCGGAAAAAGTGGTAATTTGATGTTGCTAGGTTTGGACTGTAGGCAAGGTGAAGTAGCAATTTCAAGCCTAGAAGTTCCTTAAATTTACGCTTAGTTACATTGGCAATGTGAGCTGAAGCACTATCATAGGTAGTCCTACGATGGTTTAAGTGGCCGAAACTTCGAAGTTACTGTCAGTAACATTCTTATATAAGAAGAAATTTGTACCCTACATAAGTATAGAGTAACCTATCAGATTAATGTAAAATTCAGTTTACTATAACTGAACATAAAAACAAACATTAATATATATATATATATACACACATGTATGTATGTGTCTATGTATACAGACACATACCCACACACACATACAAACGTACAAACGCGCGCGCACACACACACACACACACACACACACACACACACACACACACACACACACACACACACACACACACACATACACACATAGACACGTACCTTTAATGGGTGCTTCGCTACTCAGTAGTAAAGGAAAGAACAAATGACGGCGATATTTCCATAATTCTTTATTACACAAATGATTAACACGTAGCAATGAGTACAGAAATAAATACCTACCTATTTATTTTATGTTAGTCGCTGGAGATAACTGATACGTCTATCTTGAAATATCTTTATATTCTGTCATTAAAAACAAAAAGGAGAAAAGGGGCTGTGTTTTGCTCTCAGCTCTTAACGAGGCTTAATCACAGTTAAAAGAGTAACGGGGTGTGAATTACCAGATGTTATTGTTGCGAATGTAACACAAGTGAATCCAAAGACACAGTTTTAGTGATACGACACTGCTTGTCATTGATAAATAAATATACGTTTCAAATACAATTATAGTTACAGTTTTCAGCCTAATAGTACTGTCTATAAATTTGGAAATGTAAACATTTCACAAGTTTTTTTCCAACACAATCTGAACGAATGAACTTGTACATAAATAATTCTATTTAATTTTGGCACAAGGCCAGTAATTTTGATGACGTGAAGTTGATTACATCGATCTCAGTACTTGACTGAAACTTTATTTTATTGACCCCGAAAGGATGAAAGGCAAAGTTGGCCACGGTAGAATTTCATCTCAGAACGTAATGAGCCGGAAGAAGTGCCATGAAGCATTTTATTCGACGTGTTAACAAATTCTTTAGCATGCCACCCTACGTACAAATGATTTCAAATTTTGATACAAGGCCAGCAAATCGATTACATCGAACCCAGTATTTGATTGATACTTTATTTTATTGATCCCGAAAAAATGAAGGGCAAAGTACCTCCTCGGCGGAATTTGGGATCTATTTCAAAACGGGGCCAGTAATTTTCATTTATGTTTTATGTAGTGTTTTTGGTACCGAAAGACTTTCAAACTTCGTATACTGATCTATTTTGTGTTATAGAACTGTAACGGTGTATATCGTATTAATCCCCTAACCCTAACCCTAACTAGACTGTTAACCCTAACCCTAACCCTAACCCTAACTCTAAAACTAACCCTAACTCTAAAATCCGAACTCTAAAATTGTTACACACATAGATACGCACAGCGTAATTTATTATATAAACAATATATGCGTATAAATTACGATTAAACCGGATGAAATATGTCACAGGGAATAACATTTTTATAACCGCCCAGCAGTAACTCTATTTAGCTGAATAGACGTCAGTGATTGGTTGAAATTACAGAAATACACAACTTTAACATGGAATAACTTGCGATGTACGTTTTTTTGTTAAGAAGACTAAGAGTAAAAGATGTTTTATATGACACATTCTACCAGTGTCCCAAGTTTCAAAGTGTTTCGTTAGTGTTTCGTTAAGAAAATACTGGTGCCCCCGTTTTGAAATAGATCCGGAATTTGAACTCTTATCGTCAAACCGAATGAAATGGCACTAAGCATTCTGCCAACTCGCCGCCCTATTGATAATCCTTTCTCCTATAGGCATAAGGCCTGAAATTTATGGGAGAGCGAGCTAGTTAATTGCATCGAATGCAGTGCCAAACTGGCAAAGTCGACCTCGGCGGAATTTGACAAACTCTGAACGTAAAGAAGGATGAAATGCTGCTAATAAATAGTAGTTAAGAAAAATTGAATGACATAAGTACTGGGGTTGGTTATTTTGAATAGAATTTTCAAGGCGCTGCCCCAACATGACCGCAGTCCAATGACTGAAACAAGTAAAAGATTTTTAAAATACATCTACATTTGTAACTATCTGAAATACAACACAACATGACAGTCTAAAAAGTCAGTCAATGACATTTATTTTAATGTTTGAAATGTTAGAAAAAAGTTGTAGTCTTGCTGGTGTAATGAGGTTAAAGGGATTTTATGGTAGGTCAACAGTACTTTCTGTAAAATCACGAGACAGGCTAAAGGTCAGTCAAAAGAACAAAACAATAAGTATCCAAAACTAGTCGATGCCTTTACTGCGACGTGATCGGCTGGACGTTATCTGGAATTTATAAACTGATAGAGCGTTGAATAAAATGAGTTTCAATATTTAATCCAGCTTCATGCGAGATTCCATTTGAGTTCAAATCCTACCGGAATCAACTTCACTTTTCATTCTTTCAGATGATAGTACCCACCCAGTGCTGACACAACCTGCTCTCTCTCTCTCTCTCTCTCTCTCTCTCTCTCTCTCTCTCTCTCCGTACATCCTCAATGTTCTACAGGGTCAAGAGTGGGAGAGTCCAAAGGGTGTAATGTGTCTGTTCGCGGCTATCAAGGCGCCTAAAATATTCAGCAAAAGCCAGCTGCCTACTGATATCAAATCCTCCCCCGATTGCGAGCATCAACCGTAGTTTTATATACATAATCGTATAGCAAACATTTAATGTTTTTGACATTAATTTTGTTTTCACATTCTCAAATGTACGCACACATACATATATTACATCCGTATATTATTCTATCTTATTATTCCAATAGTTTTATTGCTGTGGCATGTTTTCACTGCAGAACCGATTCCAGATTTATATACGCTGGTTATGTGCAGTGATTTATTTATTTATTTATTTATTTATTTATTTATTTATTTTATTCTGTTTTTATTATATTGAGAATACTATTAGCAATACATGCATAATGCCTAATATGGCTACTTTTTCTACGTTATGTATATTTGTAGCTCTTTGTCAATGTACAAAATCATTATTACAAAAACAATGACTTCTCGGTGGTAAGTAGGTAGAGGCGATGTATAAATATTCTTAAGATAAATATTAAATAGAGATATGTAGTATTTTCAGCTCCACCAGAAATAATCACTAAATATTATTACGGGGAATATTTCTGTTTTTAAGACCCATATTTTGAGCGAGCTTTATTTCTTAGTGGCTTTATGTGTTTAGATAGCCTTTCCATGTCTTTTATAGGCATATTGTTTTTGTTGCCTGCCACGAAATGAAATGATATTTCAATAGAAACTTCTTTTCCTGATGTTCGTTATGTAACATTTCTCAGGGACATGACTTTCTCATTCGCACGAACTTGACGACAGCAACTGCCGCTGCTCCTTCTGCTACAAATACTACTACATTGCCACACACATGCACTTGCACGTACGCTTATACATGCAGACACAAATGCTCTCACATAAACGCATATATTCGTTTGAAATTTCGGCACAAGGCCAGCAAGTTGTGGGTGAGGGGGTTAGTCTATTGATATTTTTTTTTAATGGCCCCAGAAGTATACAAGCAAAGTCGACTTTTAAACCCAGAACATAAAGACGGACGAAATACCGCTAAGCATCTTACCGGGCATGCTAATGATTCTGCCAGATCACCGCCTTACATAGACACATATATTAATGGGTTCTCTAGTATTCTAGTTTTATCGATCGACAGAACTGTTTACTCAACGAACTATATAGTGAAAGTGACCGAGCATTCGGTAGATATTTGTACAGTATTAATAAAAGTTTTTAGACAGAAACAGAGTGATAGTATAAGGGGATAAATTCTTTATTTGTGCATCTTCAGGCCTACTGGTGAAGAGACATCCAATGAGTTCATAAAATGAATCATTGCAATTACTCTTGTTCTGAAATTATTGATCCATTTCATGCTCTGGGAACTTCTAAGATTAAATCAGTGCTGAAAGTTTTCACAGAAGGCTGTGTAGGGTATTTTTTCTTTTCTTTTCCTTTTTTTTTCCGCTGAGAGAAAGAGGGGGAAAAGCTGTCATTGTCAGAAGAGAGATTCGAATCCTCACCGGGAAGACCCGATTGCAACCTGAACTCAACGCCTTAGACCGCTAGGCCATCCTGACAGATATAAAGTTGGTACTTCTGTTATGCTTTCAAAGTATTTGTTATGCTTTATATTCTGAATGTAACAATAATAAACCCTACAGCCCCTTTTGAGAGAGGTCATTGCAGTAGTGGTACGAAAAAGGCAAGGAGAGGGGACACTATTTGTGAGTCAAAGGCTGAAACATGTCCATGAGTGACTTCTTGCAACCATTTTAATAGTCTTCCTCTAGCTATGCTCTCGGACAGTCATGGGCAAACTGCGATCTGCGGGGTTTTCTGAATGGCACACCTAACGGAAAATTATCTTGAATTTTTTTAGTAGTGCAGCCCAACTAATGATAAGCCCGCTTCTCGAAGAAGGTTGCCTATGTCTGGTCTTAAAGATATACGAATGACATCAGTACCGTCCTAGATGTTGGAACAATACTCTATTGTAGGTCTGTAGTATGTCAGTAATTGCTGAAGGGATGAAGTATTATTCAGATCCTGAAAAGAAATACATGTCTTTTGTCTTTTGTGCCGCACTCTTAGCTACGTTAAGGATGCGCTGCCATCATGAGAGATATATTTAATATTTTGCAGTAAGACATCCTCGCGGTTAGTTTTCAATAAGAAACCAGAAAAGAAGAACCGTCGTTGCAAATCAGAATGGCTGGGTGTACTAAAGTGCTGAATCACAGTCGTATGTTCTGGACGTGGGTTCGAAACTCACTTCTGACAACAAGGGACTTTTTTTTTTCACACCACGAAGGTATTTCGGAAAGTCATAAATCATAACCAATTTCATTTCTTCCGGTTTTACGTTCTGAATTCAAATTCCATTCAAGTCGACTTGGATTTTCATCTTTTAGGCGTCGAAAAATAAGTATCATTTGAGTACTGGGATCGATGTAATTGACTAACCCACTCCCTCGCCCCAAATTCCGGGCTTTGTGCCTATAGTAGAAAGAATTTGTGGGTCTAGTTGGTTTGGCTGCCAGCACCAATTCTGTTCGAATTGATTTCATATTCAGTGTAATGATACACTTTTATTGTCTAATGAATGACGTGAAAATCATTTTCGCTATAAATCAACAAAGAAAGAGTTAGTAGCAATAAAAGTTTGAAGATTTCGGTAATTTTAGCCAATCGTAATCCACAAACACAATCATGCCTGTTTCCATAGTAACAAGCGGAACCTGAGAACTCTTTTGTCTGCGAGAAAGCACCTGTTGACAAATACATTGAAACCACTTGTTTTACCAATCTGTTAACAATTGAGCACGTGAATTTATGAACTAGTCAGTAAAATGTTTGTTTCTTTAAAATATTTAATTTGTAACGTGTTATTCATCGTATTTGCATTAAATGCCTTTTGAATGCTCAAAACTACTCGCTTACTCGTTTCTTTTTGTCATTGAGGTGGTTGTGAAATGTGCTAAAAATAACAGGTAAATAACGTTTTTTGGATAAATCTTTTAAGTTCGTGCTATCGCATTAAATGCATATTGAATGCTTCAAACTAAAAAAACACGTGTTGTTTACACATATTGACAGCACGTGCTACTTTCAGGATATTGACGACAAAATGTGCAGTCACGCATAAAATGACAGCTTCTAAATCCTGTTTCCTGACTGGGTGAAAATGATCAAACTTTAAACCTGTATAACTTTTTAAAAGCATTTTTTCTGGAAAAAGTGAAATAACTCCAGCAATTCAGCTGGGAAAAGCATATTATTGTGCCAAATTTTAAAATTTTCGATAAACTTTTAATTTTTGAAATGCTGGCAGTCAAACTAACTAGATCCAAACTTCTCACTATATATCAAAATGAGATCCCCTTATTGTACACAGTTTCCTTAAATAACTTGCCCCCTTTACTCTGTATTTGATAGTTTGCTACCATAGCGACATCAGTTTCCTTGTCTACATTTTCTTTCATTCGAAAGAGGGAAAAAGTCCAAGGAACTCACTCTCTTTTTATAACACTCTCCTGTTGATGCAGACAATCAACAGTTAGCTCGAAGCCCTATGATTTTAATTACCTCATGTGAAAGTGAGAATACACTCATAAAAAAGTATAGTGCAATTTCGTTATGCACTCCCAATTTAATGCGAAGTCGGGAAAACACAATAATGAGTAAGTGAAGGAAGAAGGGAATTATTTTTTAATATTTATTTTTTCCGGAACATGAAAAGTTTTTTTGTTTTATTTTTGGTTGTTATTGTTGTTGTTGTTGTTGTTGTTGTTTTGTTTTGTTTTGTTTTGCTTTGATGACTTAATTTCTTAGTTCTCCCTTTTTTCCCCCCCAGATCAAAAAGGCACAAGCCGCGAGAGAAAGAAACTCTAGGTTCTGTGTTTTCATGATAAGTTGTTTTTCTTCTTTTCCACGACTCATCACAATATAACCTAGGTAGGAAATGCCTTGGATCATTGGGTTGTGTAAGATGGTTATTGAAAGTTATCGATGACCGTTGAAGTTATTGATGGATGTTAATGGTTATTGACTGTTAATGATTTCTCTCTCTCTCTCTCTCTCTCTCTCTCTCTCTCTCTCTCTCTCTCTCTCTCTCTCTCTCTTTTATCTTTTTTTTTTGTTTGTTTTGTTCATTAAACGTGGTAACAAAAAATACTTTCTGACGTTTAATTATGTCTCTTAATGTTCTGAGTTCATATAACGCCGGAGTCGATAAAATTAATTCCCATCCAGTAAAATATCATGGAGAGTTTTAACCAGCAGTCGGTGTGCATAAATATGTCTCCTCCCTACTACTACTACTACTACTACTACTACTACTAATAATAATAATAATAATAATAATAATAATAATAATAATAATAATAATAATAATAATAATAATATTTTTAAAAGGATTGACGTAACTCTTCACAAAGGTAAACAGTCAAGACGAAGAGCGCGATTCGATTGTATAGATATTTTATTATTATTATTATTATTTATATTTTATTATTATTATTATTATTATTATTATTATTATTATTATTATTATTATTATTATTATTATTATTATTAAGACGAAGAGCGCGATTCGATTGTAAGATATTTTATTAGTTGAACGATATTTCAACAGTAAGTCTGTCTTTGTCAAGTTCAAAATAAGAAGTGATAACAATTCAAAATTACAGAAATTTAAACGTAACGTATGGACGAGAGCAACCAGCGTCCACACGCTGATGGAATGACATCATCAGTTTTTAAGTTACAATTTTATAACAGGCAAAAAGAAAAAGACAGAAAAAACTAGAAAAAAGAAGACGACAGAAAAAAAGGGAATAAAAAGAGAGAAAGAAGAATATTCAATCAAACAGTTTTGTATAAATTTGATTATATTCTCCTGTCATCTTATTCATTCATCCAAGGAGTGATGTTAATAACCCGCAAACATATTTCTCCTCATACATTCTGAGAAGTGAAAGTGGGACAGATTCAGAATATTTTCTGATAATATGCACTTTCAAGTCTTCTTC
>NC_068984.1:75865055-75865331 GCF_001194135.2 Octopus bimaculoides
AGAAGTGAAAGTGGGACAGATTCAGAATATTTTCTGATAATATGCACTTTCAAGTCTTCTTCAAAATTGCAGCCGCTTGAAACGAAATGTTCAGCAAGTTCTCTCGAACTACTGTTATTGTGCCTGACGTCGAATCTATGCCCATTAAACCTTTTGTTTAATCGTTCTGTTGTACAACCAACATAAATTAAGTTGTTTCGTGCATTCTGCAGCGTACACCAAATGGGAATCTTTACATGTTCCACCTTCTGTATAAATCATAACATTTCTGTTATG
>NC_068984.1:75866017-75869277 GCF_001194135.2 Octopus bimaculoides
AAGAACAAGCACTAAGAACAAACTACATAAAATACAGAATAGACAACACAGCAAAAAGCGATAAGTGCAGAACCTGTAGAGAAAACGATGAAGCCGTATGGCATATTACCAGCCAATGTATGTCACTAGCCCAGAAGAAATATGAGAGACGCTACGACAATATAGCCAGGCTTGTCCAGTGGACACTTTGCAACAAGTATGGACTTGATAGAGCAAAAAATTGGTACGACCACAAACCTGAAGGCATCGTTGAAAATGGAAATGCAAAGATCCTATGGGATTTTATGATTCAGTGCGACCAAGAGATAGAGGATAGGAAGCCGGACATAGTCTTAATTGAGAAAGAAAACAAACTATGCTGGATCATAGATATAGCATGCCCAGCTGACAACAAGGTATGCGATAAGGAAGAAAGAAAGTCCAGAGATATGACAGGTTAGCTTGGGAAGTTAAGCAGTTGTGATCGATGAAAAAGGTAGCAGTAGTACCAATAATTGTTGGAGCCCTGGAAACAGTGAGTAAAAATCTCGAGAAGTACGTGGAACAAATGGGGGGGGTGCAATAAGGGTGGAGCACTTGCAGAAAACAGCACTGCTTGGAACCACTCGAATACTCCGGAAGATGCTCGAAAAATAAGAGGTGTTACCTTAGTTCACTGGTAGTGAACAAATGACACTGTAATACATCTCCAGCGTTAGAAGATGTGCAAAGGCAATAATAATAATAATAATAATAATAATAATAATAATAATACAACCACCACCACCACCACCACTACTACTACATACATACATACATACATACATACATACATACATACATACATACATATATTCATTCATACATAGACAGTTATGGATGCATAAACATTGACAGCGTCACATTCAGCGTATCAGTGTTAGATTATATTGTCAATAATAAGCAAAAAGAAGAAAGATGCAGCTTGTATTAGTCAGGATGGCTGAGCGGTCTAAGGCGCTGCGTTCAGGTCGCAGTCAGGTTTTCCCGACGTGGGTTCGAATCCCACTTCTGACAATTCGTTAAAGTATTTTTTTTATTTCCAGCTGCCTGTCGTTTGTGTGAAAACGAAACCTACTATTATATTCTGGATTTTCTCCTTTTTTTTTAAAACTCAAGATAATCGAAATTTCTTAGTTTAGATTGTTGTTGTTGTTGGTTGATAATTGGTAATTACTAATACATTGATTCCTCTACAGATGATTAATACCTTTTTGATGTGTTAGTAACTTCATGTTCATGATAATTTTTTTCCGCACAACAGTTATGCAGTTGATTTATATTTCTGGAGACTATTATTAGATTCTATGTTTGAGATGGTCAAAGAGGTGAATAGTCAAATCGGACATTCTGGAAATATTGATTTCGAGTTTTGGCACAAAGCCAGAAGTTTTCGGGGAGGGGATAAGTGGTACTCATCTTATTGATTCCGAAAGGATGAAAGATAAAGTTGACCTCGGCGAAATTTGAACTCAGAACATAAGGATGGACGAAATGCCGCAAAGCATTTTACGCGATGTACTGACGATTCTTAATCACCGTCTTAATCACCTTGCATATTACTAGAAAGTTCAAGGCGGCGAGCTGGCAGAGTCGTCAGTACATCGGGCAACATTCTGTGCGGCAAAATACTTAGCTGCATTTCGCTCGTCCTTGTGTTCTGAGTCCATATTCCACCGAGGTTGACTTTGTTTTCCATCCTTTGGGGCTCGGAAAAATGAGTACCGGTTGAGCGCTGGGATCGATGTAATCGACTTGCGCCTGCCCTCGAAATTGCGAGCCTTGTGCTAAAATTTGAAACCAATATGCAGTGTAATTCAGAAGTCCCTTTATCATTTACATGATATTTAAAACTTATTTGCAATGATTTTTTTTTTTTTTTAATAATTTTGATATCTTTGATATTTTCTCGTGAATGTTTTTTTATATGCACACGCACACACACACATATATATTTGTGTGTGTGTGTGTGTGTGTGTGTGTGTGTGTGTGTGTGTGTGTGTGTGTGTGTGTGTGTGTGTGTGTGTGTGTGTGTGTGTGTGTGTGTGTGTGTGTGTGTGTGTGTGTGTGTGTGTGTGTGTGTGTTTATATAGTTTAGATGAGAGTGTTCATCATCCTAAAAATGACACAATATAACGGTGACCCTGTCCAGTTGTCATGGCATATCTTGTTCAGCTACCCGAGGTGATCTAGGCACTTGGCAGTATGAATTATAACAGGGCAGGCTATTCTGAATCCCTGAGCTATGTCAGTCAACGAGTGGGACTGGAATCAGGGATGCGGCTAATAAATGAAAGAAGGTTTGTTATGTTCTTGTTTTTGTTTTTCGTTTTTTGTGGAGAGAAAGTGAGAGGGGCGATATAGAGATAGGGAGGCGGCTTACGAGACATATACTGAGAAATCCAATTGGCCTCAACTCAGCTGTTAGGCTGTTTATATTAATGCTAAAGAAACTTATGTATTACTTTGTCTATAAAAATATTGCTGTGTCATCAGATATCATAAAAAGTCATTGACTGCGGGAGACTATTTTTATTGATATGTATATTAAATAACTCGGCGTTATTTCGGTGCCAGATTAATCTACCAACAAAAGAAGCCTATATTACGAGCGCCATAATTTCAGGGTCTCCACATTTTCAGGAACCTTGAGCTAAGTGTATTATTACAATAGTGTTATACTACCTTCAGATATAATAAATAGTTGGCTTTTAAAGATTGATCCGATACTCGAACTAATTCCGATATCCAATTCACTTTAAAGTAGATAAATTACAATAATCAAATGGAATGGCAACGCTAAATAGGGAGACATACTTTATTTTTGTTAGCGGTTAATTAATAGACTCGAGTTGTTATATCTCTTCTTCGAAGCATTAACTTCGTTAATGTCAGAACACAGAAACGAATTTCTGTTACATTAAGGTTTTGTATCAGGAGAGAATATTTGGCGTGTGTATTTTAGTTGCCAAGGTAACACAGTGGGGTGTGTCTGTGTATATGTATCTTTTATCTTTTATCTTTTACTTGTTTCAGTCATCTGACTGCGGCCATGCTGGAGCACCGCCTCGAAGGGTTTTAGTCGAACAAATCCATCCCAGTACTTTTTTTCCATTGCCAAACCGCAAAGTTACGGGGACGTAGACGCACCAACACCAGCTGTTAAGTGATGGTGGGGGGGAAAAACACAGACACAATGATACACGCACATACACACACACACACACACACACACACACACA
>NC_068984.1:75869609-75882482 GCF_001194135.2 Octopus bimaculoides
ATATATATATATATATATTCGGTGCAGATTGCATCGAATAACTAGCGAGAGAAGGCGTCCTCCTGGGATTAAAGGGATAGTAACATTGGTTCCTACGGAACAACCATGTTGAAGTGACGAAAACCATTACTTCTGTATGTGTGTGTGTGTGTGTGTGTGTGTGTGTGTGTGTGTACGCGCGCACCTCTGTGTATACATACATATACGTACCTACATGCATACATACGTACATTTAGATGCACACATACACATACACACACACATTCAAATATATACATACATTCGTACATGCATATCTGCATGTTTATGTTTGCAGAGAAAGAATCCACCCAGTCAAATTCGTCCTATAATTCCCCACGTCTAAACCGTCGCCTAAACATAACGTGTCAAAAACGTCCATTAGACAGTAAGAATGAAGATATGTGCAAAATAAAGAGTGGAACTCATGTATTCATTTAAATTAATCCACCATCCATACTACCTGATCTATTATACATTCTCTCTTCACACATCCAGGTGGTTCTATATAAAATTAATTATCATACGATATCCCAGTGAAATTCACAGCTAGCAAACCAATGTCAACTACCACCTCTTGATAGTTCATTTATATACATTGGTCTGTGGAGGCGCAATGGCCCAGTGGTTAGGGCAGCGGACTCGCGGTCGTAGGATCGCGGTTTCGATTCCCAGACCGGGCGTTGTGAGTGTTTGAGAAACTGGAATTCACAGGAGGGTAGAACATGCTAAAAAAAGCTGCTTTATTGAGGACAGCGAGGATTTTGAGGCTGGTACTTGGGTGTTGAGTATCTTCCACGATATTAAACATCTAAGTACCAAATCTTATAATTCATAGAGGGAGACCCCGTGAGACATTTGACAACAGGTTGATGTCTGCTCTCACAGGCTTAACCGCAGAAAGATCGAGAACTCTCAGGAGTAAAATTTAATAGTAATAACTATTAGTCTATTTCATGAAAGTTTGTGTTGTATCATTTGTTTCTCAGAGACATAAATATATTTCGTCGTCCTGTACCTACTATTACTGCTGCTACTGCCAGTACCGTCTTAAAGCATGGACATACTGGGTAGTGGCCTGGGGGGCGGGGTCTCACGGTTCTAGAGTTCCAGTTATGATCTATGTGTACTGTCGCTACTGTTAATAAATATTATTATAGAGTCCAGTGTATTGATTTGCCCAAGGGTTCTTAATGTTGCTAAGGCAGCCTTGGTTATTGTTGTAGCAACAAACATAGACATGCAAACAGAAACACATTAAGATACTATAATATCGAGTTTATCACTGCTATATCATTGATAAAAGACAGAAATAAGTCAATTGTTTTAACAGTCAGCCTGGTCGATTAGTATAAGTTATTAAGCACGTCCAGATCACACGCGAGTTTTCCTGGCAGCGACTTGATTTTCTCCCCTTTTCATACCTTTAGCAAAGTCATAAATCTTACACAAACTCGCGACACCAGTATCTGTTCTGTATATCGCTAGCCGGAAGATGAGTAGCTGCTATATCTAGCGGTCGAGCATCCATCATGGATGAGATCGAGGAAGGTCGAAATTGTGTGATCTGGTGGTCTCGGCGCTGGAGTTAGTGGGGATTTATCCCCCCGCTTGCAATATAAACAAGCGTGCATTTTACACCAAATTCCCATATGAGAATATTTCTCATGTCAACTACCGCAAATTTGTTCTAACAGAACATCCACGTTTAAGCGGAGATAAATATTACCTTTCAGTATTAATATTGCCTCTGTCGCTGATATATAAATCTCAGACAATTTTATTTTCTACCATCCACATACATTTGTTACCTTATTTACCTAATTTCAAAATGAGATCACCCTATTTGCTATACGTATTCTCCTTAAATTCTATTTTTTCATTCCTCTAATTTTCAAAATTTAAATAACCAAGATGAAGCATCACTTTGGTCATTAATGGTTATTGATTATTTCTAATAGTTATTCAAGTTATTGATTATTGCTAATAGTTATTGAAGTTATTGATGACAGCTAATAGTTAACGAAGGCATTGATGACTGTTAATAGTTACTCTCTGTTTATAAATTGTTTATTTGCTTTTTATAAAGTTAATTGTTGTTTATGATGTTCTGTAACGTTTAGCTTTTCACCGAGTAAAGAACTAACCTCTGCACCACAAGACAATTAATCACATATTAATCCCACAGAACCGCTTCTGTTATTACCAGCAGTGGTTTAAAAATAGCGCATGTTACCTGATTATATTTGAGTGGACTCAACCAGTGAAAATTAATGATTTTGGTGATAGATGACACACACTACTGCTAATAGAATATGAAACAACGATCTGTCATTTACTCATTTTATCCACCCATCCATCTTCTCTGCCCACTAGGACTGTTGCCGCTTGAATTAGTCTGAAGTATCCGCGTTGCGATTCTTTCTTGCGACATACTAATCACGTATCCATAGTACCGGAGCTGTGACACCTCGATGAGGAGAAGCAACAGCTCGACCTGGAGAGACTACCTGATCACCAAGCTACATACCCTGTTGAATAAAGTTACTCCAGAGATCCCGTTATAGGATTAAAATAAACATCTAATGAATTCTCATATATTCTATCGACTGTCATTCAGTTTTCCCTGCATCCGCTTTTCTCCCATGTACTCCACAGACTGACTTGCTCGTATTAAAATAAGGATTAATGCTATTTTTAACATAAAGAGATCTATGAAAGTCTTACAAAATTCAGTGATAGCCTCGCCCTTTGTCGAAATCTGTCGCCAAAGTAGCAAACACCATCATATTTATTTGTTTTTATTCTTCGTTTTCATTCCTCGTTACGCGACAAATTGCCAGAAGTTGGCAGCAGAGTAGTTCATTCAAATGTTCTTCAGACAGATTGGCATAAGTGACTCACCAACATTCTCCCATTTATGGGTCATAGTTGTGCGGTGCCTCCACCAAACACTTTCTTTTTCTACCGTTATGACAGTGATCTCTGTTCCTCAAATTGTCTGTCCTCGTGTCACCTTTACTCAAGTACACTCGACTCATCTGTTTCTCGTCACCTACATCTTTGGCTCTCTACTAATAAATACATCCAGACCTTACTCCCCAAAATGTCAGCTTCTGATATTGTTTCCGGGATCTATTTCAAAACGGGGGCACCAGTATTTTCTTAACGAAACACTAACGAAACACTTTGAAACTTGGGACACTGGTAGAATGTGTCATATAAAACATCTTTTACTCTTAGTCTTCTTAACAAAAAAACGTACATCGCAAGTTATTCCATGTTAAAGTTGTCGTATTTCTGTAATTTCAACCAATCACTGACGTCTATTCAGCTCAATAGAGTTTCTGCTGGGCGGTCATAAAAATGTTATTCCCTGTGACATATTTCATCCGGTTTAATCGTAATTTATACGCATACATTGTTTATATAATAAATTACGCTGTGCGTATCTATGTGTGTAACAATTTTAGAGTTCGGATTCTAGAGTTAGGGTTAGGGTTAGGGTTAACAGTCTAGTTAGGGTTAGGGGATTAATACGATATACACCGTTACAGCGCTAACTGTTTTCAACTGAATAGACGTCAGTGATTAGTAGAAATTATCGAAATAAGACAATTTTTTACATGAAATAAATTCGAATACAAAAATTTTTTTCTGTTCTATAACACAAAATAGATAAGTATACGAAGTTTGAAAGTCTTTCGGTACCAAAAACACTACATAAAACATAAATGAAAACTGGTGCCCCTGTTTTGAAATAGATCCTGTTTCCGAGCCCATGTTTCTCAAGCAGTTGAAGAACAACAACAATCGCATCGATCTCACTGGTGTGCGCCTGCAAAGACTATGGATACAATCCATTTGTCCCGATGAATAAATTTTAAAGAATTAAATGAATGCTATGTCAGCTTCGACATAGGAGTGGACACAACATGAGAGATGAGAGGAGAAAAAGACAAGAATGTCGAAACTGCTTGAATGGATGTGGCATGTAAGTGAAGTAGTCATTATGCTAACAGAGAGAAAAGGCAGAGAGAGGAGACATTATAGTATCTAATGATCATTGAAAAGACAGGATAGTCACGGCTGGAGTATATTCGGCCGTAGGTCTGCTCGATCAAAGGCTAATTAACAACATAGTTCTGTGGTAAGAAGCTTGCTTCCTAACCACATGGTTTCATGCTCGGTCCCACTGCATGACATTTTGGACATGTAACGTCTTCCACTATATCTCCGGGCCGACCAAAACCTTGAGTGGATTTGGTAGATGGAAACTGGAGAAAGTCTGTCGTGTGTGTGTGTGTGTGTGTGTGTGTGTGTGTGTGTGTGTGTGTGTGTGTGTGTGTGTGTGTGTGTGTGTGTGTGTGTGTGTGTTTTGTCGCCCACCACTGCCTGACAACCGGTGCTGGTTTGTTTACACTTCTTTAACGTAGCGGTTCGGCAAAAAGAATAAGTATCAGTCTTTAAGGAAAGATAAGTAGAGGGGTCGACTTGTTCAATACCCGTGAAGAGTGAAGTATATGTAATTTTGACTGACGCACCATTAAGCTAAGCAGCTTTGACTGGCGTAGATCATCGTTTTCTTAGCATTCCGGAATTTTCATGATCACTAACGCTGCTACCACGATTACCCCTATCGCCACCACCATCCCCACCGCCACCGTCATAGAAAGACAGCCATAGAATTAACACTGCGGCTGTTGTTGTTGGTGGTGGTGTTGGTGGTGGTGTTACCACTGTCGTCATCACTACATTCGCTAACAACATCAGCAACAACAACAACAACACTACAAGTGATGTGGAAATTATATGGCATAAATAAAGACATTAAGA
This sequence comes from Octopus bimaculoides, assembly GCF_001194135.2. Classification (NCBI taxonomy): domain Eukaryota; kingdom Metazoa; phylum Mollusca; class Cephalopoda; order Octopoda; family Octopodidae; genus Octopus; species Octopus bimaculoides. The sequence continues at coordinate 75,874,464 of NC_068984.1, forward strand.
AACCTAAACTGGAAGACCACTCACAATTATGCCCACACACAGTCTCTCTCTCTTCCTCACACACACGCGCGCGCGTGCATACACACACACACACACATATACACGCACGCACCCACATACGCACATATATACAAATACATATATACATATGCACACACAAACACACACTGTTTCGGTAGAAAACACATTAAATAAAAACTAAATAAAAAATGGTGTCCGCCAAATCAGAAAGATCCACACACACATACACGCATACAGAAATATTAATATACCTTATACAGACTATACACATACATACGCACGCACGCACAAATGCACACTGGGACACGCACACATACATACACACACAAATATAATACATATAATATATATCCACATAGGAACACACATGCACATACGCAAGTACGTACCCTCCGCTACACGCACACACACACACACGCACAGGCAATTGCTCTCATATACAAGCTCCCACTCGGTCCGTCGGGCTAAATATAGGTCAACAGTTTGAAAGTAGGTCAGTAATTTCACAGTTGACTGGACCATGACCCTCCTTCCCGGCGAGATATGATAACCTGATTACATTACAAACACTCGTTAGTTGCCTTCAGTCAGTGGACTGCGGCCATACTGGTGCATCAATCACCTTCAGATGTTTTAGTCCATCATATTAACGCATATGTCTCATTTCGATCTGCTGCTTATTTTCATAATCACAGTCGGACCGCTAGGTTAAAAGACATAAATGGACACAACATTAGTAACACCGGTTAATAGACCGGTGCGAAAACATAAAGACAGATACCTAAGCATACATACATACGTCCATACAAATTTTACGTACATACATACATACATACATACATACATACATATATATTCGCCATGATAGATCGCTAGCCACTACACATACTTTATTTTCTCTCCTTGTTTCTTTCTGTGTTCCTTTTTGTGAAAGAGCGTAGGCTCGAAACGTTAAAGACTTTTTCACTTCCCGAGCGCCATACTAATACATCTGTTTGTTGTCTACACCACCTGTCTTCGTCTTCTGTTTTTTTGTTTTTTTTTGTGAATTGTCCCTATATACATACATACATACATACATACATACATACCTTATTTTCTTAAAATCGTAAATTTAAAACACTGCTTGGGGATAAGCACTACTTTTGTTGTAGTTGCTTTTGGCTTGGGATGATAGGGTGGGTTCACTTGCTTTTGCAAGCAAAGTTGACCTCGGCGAGATTTGAGGTTAGAAAGCAAAGAAGTCAATAATAATAATGATAATAATAATAATAATAATAATAATAATAATAATAATAATAATAATAATAATAATAATAACAATAATAATAACAATAATAATAATAATGATAATAATAATAATGATAATAATAATAATAATAATAATAATAATAATAATAATAATAATAATAATAATAATAATTGCCCTGATGCAGTACCAGGCACTGTTTCTCATGGCTTCTGATCTTAACTGATTGGAAGCGTTATCATGTACATTGTTTTGTCTTGGTATAAAAGTTGAGCTACAGCAAATATTGTGCTCAATATCACAGATTTGCTTGTCATTTGTTGGACCTTAACCAGTTGAGCATGTCCCTTAGTGGCTGACGATGTGTGTATCTCTTATCACAAGCAGGAGTAGTTGAGGAGCATCATAGCCATGTGTTGAGAGGAATTCTGTGGGTTTTGAATAATTCACCTCTGGAAACATGGGCGTTTTGTTCACATCCTTAAACAACCGTTATTCAAGGACAATTTGAGCGGGATGGACTACTCGATCTGAAGAAAATTCTAACTGGGCCCCACCTGCAAGGTCATGCGTTGTTTATCTTGATAAGAGATCACCATGTCATGCACATATGGTTGTGATGCATGTGCCTGGTGTACCCTTATCAGACGGGTTGTCATGATAGGTGTACTGGGCTTCGTATATTTTGCCCTAGTGTCACTTTGATGGCGTGCACTGCTCTTTCACTCAATAATAATAATAATAATAATAATCACTTCTCTGAACTTAACCAGTTGAGCATGTCCCTTAATGGCTAACGATATATGCATCTCTGATCATGAACAGAAGTAGTGGGGGAGCATCATGGCCATGTGTTGAGAAGAATTCTTAGAGGTTTGAATAATTCACCTCTGGAGACATGATTGTTTTGTTCAACATCCTTAAACAACCCTTATTCAGGGATCTTTTCAGCGGGATGGGCTACTCGACCTGAAGAAAATTCTAATTGTGCCCCACCTGCAAGGTCATATGCTGTTTATCTTGATATGAGATCACCATGTCGCACACATATGGTTGAGATGCATGTGCCTGGTATGCCATTATCAGACGGATAGTCATGATGGATAAACTGAGCTTCGTTTATTTTACCCAGTGTCATTTTGATGGCATGCGCTGCTCTCTCACTCAATAATAATAATAAGTATTATTATTATTATTATTATTATTATTATTATTATTATTATTATTATTATTATTATTATCTATTTTTTAATTTTATTTTAACAAAAAACAATGACCTGAAATACACAACCCCAGATGAAACATCATGTGTAATTTTCTGGGTGTACGAATACGAGTAAAATATCTACTTTTATCCAAAACGCTGAGCAGTTGTAAAACATTTGAAGTGAAACTTGAGAACTGCCGCACAGCAGGGCTATCAAGAAAAGGAATTAGAGAAAGAACTAATCTTACAGACCAACTAGAAGAGGAAAGAATACCGAATCACTGCCAGGACCTAAACAAAGTTCCCAATCCTTTTTTCTTTTTCTTTTTATAAAATTTTGAAACAATTACGTCATTCCCACACAAAATATCTAACAGGTGCTGTCGATATCTTTAACTAACCTTCTGAAACATCACGTTGTTTTACAACACAATTATTTTTTTAAAGAACAAAGGAAAAAAATGACAGCAAATCCCTAGAAACTATGAAGCAAATAAGCTGTCTACCATCTTTTGTGCAAGGTATTTACATTAATCTAAGAGAGGTGCGCACACATATTTCGCATCTGTAATGAATTTCGTAAGCTACGAGGCTTCGTTGCTGCACGCTCCATTTCAAGACTCCGTTTTTATGAGGCAACAACGGAGCCTGCAGATAAGTAATTGTTTTACTAGCTGAGAGTAGAAGTGTAATCTTTCTCAAATCATATCTTATTTTATTAAAAAAAAAAATTAAAAAAAGCCGTATTGAATTATGTAAGTCACATAAAATCACTACTTACAAAAAACAAGACGGAAGGGTCACGATTAGAATATCTTTGATCATAGGACTGCTCAAATCAGAGTTGACTTTGAAGCTAAATAACTACAATAATTTATCTCAATACTATAAGCTGAATGGTATAGCACTCATCAGTCACACAATGTTCCTGCTTAGAACAACTGTTTCTTTGACGACCGGTAATATCATTTTTCCAACTAAGTGGATTTTGATTATTTGGTCATCAAATATGTTAGTTACGATCACGAGGCAATGGCGTTGACACGATTTCAACCGTTGAATCTTTGGCCGACAGTATGAAATCTAATTGACCTGGCCAACTGTAGCTGTCATATCTGTAACATGACTGTCGTCAATACAGAGGTTGTGAATTGGTAGAATTTTTGGACAAATTGTCTAGTGGTATTTAGTTAGACTTATTAGGCTCTGGATTCAAAACCTTACAAAGGCCAACGTCACCTTTCTTACGAGAGACAATGAAATAAGGTAGGATTATACGGCGGAGAATGGTCAAAATCGTCAGAGTTTTCGACAAAATACCTTGCAATATTTGTTTAAGCTATGGCGGCAAGCTGACAGAATCATTAGCACAGATCGATAAAATAAGTACCAGTTGAGGACATATGTCGATATAATCGACTCACCCCCTCTTCCGAAATTGCTAACCTTGTGCAAAAACTTGAAACCAATATTTGCTTAAGCTCTTTACGTTCTAGGTATCCAGGTATGTATGGCAGATTGTTTATATCTTGCTGGTAAGATGTCACTTAAAAAAAAAAATTAATAGATGTGACGAATATGAAGTTATTAGGACATTGCAAATCAATGAAAATCAAAACAGTGATATTCTTTTATTCTTTTATACGCTTCAGCCCTAAGGCTGTGGCCATGCTGAAGCATCTCCATTCATTCTTAACAAGTCCGAGTAGATTTAGACTTGAATAAAGAATTTTACTTGTGGATCGCGTCTTCAGAGAACTAGAGCGAAAGGCCTTATTCGCGTCCAAGTTTGCTGGAACGTGTTAAGAATGAATAAACATAATTGATTTGATTCCGACTGTTTTGCCTGCTCGTAATCACGTGTGTGCGTGTATGTGTTTGTGCGTGTATGTGTGTGCGTGTATGTGTGTGTGCATGTATGTGTGTGTGCGTGTATGTGTGCGTGTATGTGTGTGTGCGTGTATGTGTGTGTGCGTGTATGTGTGTGTGTGCGTGTATGTATTATATATATATATATATATATATGCATAAATAAATTTATATATTGTATATAAGTATCTATCAATTTATCTATCTATCTATACATATACATATATATACATATATGTAAGTATGTATGTATATATGTATATATATATATATACACACACACACACATACACATATTCTTGAAGAATTGTGGTAATTCGTAATACATGACACCATTGGTAGCACAGTTAATCCGGTCAATAAAGAATATTTATCCACCAGATGCAATGTCGAGCACTCATTCTCACTGCTCGATACAATCGTATTGTGTATGCGTGTGTTTGTATGAGTACGTGTGTACGTGTGCGCGCGCGTGTATTTATGTGTATATTAAACGTAGATATATTTGAGGTTGGCAAATATTTTACACATACTTAAATTTAGTAGAGTGAGAAGAAGTAAAGTCATTCAACATGTATCAGTAAAATAAAGATACAAAATAAGTATATTTCACAGGTGGTGCGTCGTTGATCCACAATACTGATGTTTAGGCAATTAACATCTTGACAGTTTGGACATGATAGAGCAGATCAGAACATAGATCATTAAGATGGGTAACAAAGCCAGAAAGCTCCTCAATTGACGATAGAATGTCCCATCCATAATTAGATATCACCCGACTGTACATCCTCTACATTGCGAGAAAGAGGGGAAAGACTTGTGTAGATCAACACCTTGACATTTCAGTAAGTAGAACTAATTCGTATCAACTCACGACTTAAGAAAGTAATCAAGTGCACTTAAACAGAGAAAGGGAAAGAGAGAGACAGACAGACAGTGACAGAGAGGGCATCGACAGTTTCTCTTAGCAATAGCTTAACCAAAATACTCGATAAACCTGGGCTTACTGAACCGTCAGCAACACCTAAACTAATACATCTGGCTGATTTGTTAAAGTGGGAATACAGAAATAAACCTCGTCAATCTTCTACTGAGGAGTTTCTATAAGGTATAAGTACAAACATCCACAGTTCTTCTAGTCTCTGAAATACGATGGCAAATGATAATCATTAATTGATATCTCTATTGGGAAGTAAACTTCTTGATGTTTTATCGCTGTTACAGACCCATTTGCATTTTTATTTTCAATTATTATTACGTTTTTATAAATGTGGGCAAAAATGCTTTTTAAAAAATCAGCTGATTGTCGAAGATAAATGAAAGTACTATTGAGAAATTTTAATGAAAAGTATCTGGACTATAGAAAACTATACTTAAGTACGAACCAAGACGGGGATCTGAAAGCGATCAAACGACACTCTTCATATTAAAAGTAGGAAGTATACATTCGATATAGTCCTAGATTTAAAATACTTAGGGGAAAATGTAATGATCATAGTTTAAACAACTTTGATTTTGGGCATGCTCAATCAACGTTGAGCTGAAACTAAACAGCAACAACAACAACAGCAATATAAAAGTAAATTAAAATTCGTGTACACTGCTATTTGCATTCGATTATATTACATATGTTTATCTTCGTTTGTGCTTAAAATGTACAAACAGGTATTCGTTTAACTCGAAGGAACAAAATGCAATTTATGGATTTATTATGTCATAACAGAAACTAGATATATTCCTTAAATGACACGATTAGATCTGACTAATTTGTCGTTACCAACTTCGGAAGCAAATTGCATTGATAAAATGAAAATAACAACAGGGCTTCACATAAGTAATATATTGTGTGTGACAAAATTTATTGAAATTAGATGATTGAGCAATTAAAAAACAAAAACTCAATCTGTCAGTATTTCAAATCTAAAAATAACAATTAGGGGGAAATAACTGAAATAAAAGTTTTCGGACAACATACACAACACAGATCGGAGTGAATCTGGTTTTTAAAGCCAACTGGCGAAACGATGAGCGGGTTCTAATCTGTACATGTTATACTTTCTCAGTGAAATATATTCGATTCGATTTCCTGTCGGAAGTCACCTGAGGACGTGGCACTGACAAGCCGCAAAAATGGTGAAATGTGCATTTTACACTTTCGTGATCACTTACGACACGAGTTTATTTCGTCTGGTTCTGAAGTATATGGTGGTTTTTAACACATGAAGTCTTTAAGGGGATCTTTCCAGAGACGACCACTACAGCCTCTGACTTTTCGACGATATACATACGTCAAGTATGCCATATAAAATTTTAATCTTGAGTCGCTTCTATTGCATAATTTTAATTTTATTCACCTTGCGAATCGTTTATCCACTGTTTCTTTATACTTCAAACTGAATGAGACAGCTTCGTGTCGGAACTGATCCACGTGTGTTGCATTGACGAGACGCAAAAATGGTGAAATGCACAACTTTCACTCTCGCAGTTACTTCTGGGACAATTTCGACTGTCTCTGAAGTATATTGAGGTTTTTAACACACTAAGTTTATAAAGGGATATTTTCCCAGGCGACCACTGCAGCTCCTGATTTTTCAATGATAGAAATACGTTAAGTATGTCATATAGATAAAGATATTCTATTTAGTCGGCAAGACTAAGCATGACCAATAAATACATAGAAATAAGGAGAATATAGTGATACTGATTGCGTATATTAATAATATGGCTAGGAGAAAATACTTCAAGGGAAGGTTCAAGATACCAAATGCAAATACGGTGGAGTTACATATATGTAATATAATGCATTGAAATACTCCGATGAATGGAGATTATCCATGCAATTAATAAATAAAAAGCTCTTCCGAGAAGTATTTAAAGATCTAAAAACAACAAGCGATAACTCGAATAAAATCAGTTGACAGAATTTTTTTTTTTTTTTTTGCTATGTAAATAATGTAAATTTAAAAGGATCTGGTCTTTAAGAAACAACTTCTAAAAGCTGATTATCCAACCAGACGTATTAGGATTTCCACAATACAACATTCGAAGCGATGCAAATTCAGATGAGTTAGTTAATCTGTCTGATTTAGAAAAAATTAAGATTGATAAATTTATGATGTACAAAGTGTACTGTGTTACCATTATCCCCCTTCATCCGATGTAGCTAACTTCATAAAAAGTAAGTGCATGTGTTCAATTTACTTGCTTCATTGATTGACTGCTCGCTTGTCTACTTTAGTTTCTCACTAACTCTTTAACTAGAGAACTCTTGTCATGCATGGGCACCATTTTTCCAGATTTGCTCTTTTAAGTAAACTGTTGTGTTTAGCTCTAGATCAGCTCTGATCGAGCAGTCATGTAATCAAAGGTATTCTAGTCATGACCACCTCGTCTTTTTAGAAGAATATCTAGGACTATGATAACAAACGTGTTCATTTTTTCCAGAGCAGTAGGTTGCGATAGGGAAGAAATTTAGCTGTTGTTTCTAACTAGTTCACCAACCACGGAGTGGACTCTTGTTAGTTCGCGAGTTATTTAAACAGATGGTTGCTGAGCTACATGTTTTATGAAAACCGAAATCGGTTACACGAAAAATGCGAGAAGAAAATGCATTTTATAAAAAGAAAACAAACTATCATAGAAATACCTATACATGTATGTGTGTGTGTGCGTG
>NC_068984.1:75883831-75887984 GCF_001194135.2 Octopus bimaculoides
GATAGATAGATAGATAGATAGATAGATAGATAGATAGATAGATAGATAGATAGATAGATGTTGTGCGATTGATTTTGTGTATGACGATATACATACGTACGTACATGCATACATACATATATAATATATACATGTGTGAGTATGTATGTATGTATGTATGTATGTGTGTCAAATACTAATTGAAGGACCACCCAATATCTTTCTTTAAGTGGAGTAAGATCTTTTCCGTTTGAGTAACACATCCTGATTCTTTTAAAATATTCTACACATATGTAGTTTTGCATGCTAATTACGAAAATCACAACCAATTTATTTTACTTTGTCTTTTAGAAATAAATAGTAAAAATTTCTGAAACCGTTTACTGATGACAATATTTAAATAAAAGAAAATGTAAGAAAAATTATCGTTTGCAATGAAACTGTGCGATGCATTATAAATCCTAATCCTAAAGCTAAACCATAACTCTAACCCTAACCTTAACCCTAACCCTAACCCTAACCCTAAAGCTAAACCATAACTCTAACCCTGAATACTAAAGTCCAACCTCAACCCTAATCCTAATGATAAACCGTAAACTTTAATTCTAAACGGTAACCTTACCCCTAAACACTATCCAAAACCTAATTCTAAACTTAACCCTTAACTTTAACCCTAAATCTAACGTTTTTATTCTATTTCATTAAATTCTCTTTAGTTATTAAAAAAATTATGGCGCCCCACCAAACAGCATCTCCATATAGCAAATGAAATTTACATTTTATTGATAATAAAAGCTTTTGATTGGTTAAAATTACAAAGAATTTCAACTTTTAAAAGTTCGTAACGTTTCTATAAAAAAAATGTATGATTTTTGTTAATAAGCATGAAAAACTAAATCAGAATTTTTTTTTTTTTTAAATCAGGCTTTCTCGAGTTAAACGGGAGAGACCCATAGAATGTCATATATAATATATTTTTAGACAATCTAACGAAGGTGACCACACAGACTAAACTTCGAAGCCCCTTTTAACCTTTCTCTTTTAACCCCCCCCCACACACACACACACACACACCAGAAACGTGTCCGCTGTGTTGGCAAGGTAGGCAGTGCCTGAACAAACTAAAATTAATATAATCATGATTAAATAGAGAAGTACATGTTTTCATTTCATGCTAAAAATATTAATTTGATTCAATGTGGAATTCATTAAATCATAAATATTTGATGCTGTAGAGACACGACACATTTTCCAATACCTTTCAACTTCTCTCTGTATTCTAACTCGTGACGACGTACTGTGAGTTCATCTTCTAAAAGTGCTTTTAGTATTGTGACGCAGAGACAGAAATCATTCTACCTTTCAGTTGCAACTTCGAGTGAAGGATATGAGCGCGTAAGTTAGTTTCAACGTTTGTCTCTGTACATTGAGCTGCTGCTTTACAGAGACATTTTATTTCAAGTTAGTGTATAAAATAGTAATAATGAATACATTATCGGCAAAAGCCTTCAGTTCTCGTCACAGTCAATGATCTAGTAAAGCGAAACTTCTAAGTAACTGTCACTTATTATGGTTTGGAATATGTTAGTTAAATATTATGTGTTGGTGGGGTTGCATAAGTTACGTATATTATAGAGTTTATATTTGTTTGCATGCGTACTTTTACTATTCTATTCTTATAGATACTTATACATATATACATATATTACATATATATATATATATATATATATATATATATACATATACATACTTGCATACATACATATATGCGTCTACTTATATATATATACATAAGAATATATAAATGCATATGGATGGATGGATAGATGGATGGATGGATGTGTAACCTAACTGTGAAAGTAAACAAAGTGGTTACACAACAGTTTTTATTTTTCGATGTATAGAAAAAGGGGATCGATCTGATCAGTTACTAATCTTGTTAGATCTTCATCAAACAAAGAATAGCCATGATTCTTTCACAGACAGATTTAGTCGCCTATGGTTATTATAGCTATAGTTTTGTATAAACTTTGACACTGTTAAAGAAAATACCATCGAACTATACCACCTTTAAATTTAAGCGGCACTCACCTAGAGCCATATCAGTCGCTCCAAATGTTGGATCTCGCTATCACTGAGAACCACATCTAGCGAAGGCACATCCTTTGCATAGCTAGGATTGATTATCAAAGACTATCTATTTGCTCTGAGTCCTGAAGATATTTCAGCCCGCAACAGCTGCTGACACACAACAAAGCTCAAGTAAGGCCCGTAATAGAATACTACCCCCACATTTGGGGCTGTGCTACTGTTACACATACTGAGATCCTAAATTGCATCCAAAGTAGGGTCAGTCGGCTAATTAGCAGTCCATCATTAAGGAACAGTCTCCAACCTCTGGCCACAGGCATGCTATATCCACCTTGTCTGTTTTTTATTCCTACAACAATGGTCTTTGTTCCTCAGAGCTGGCTGGTCTCGTACCTCCACCACTCAGACACTCCGTCCAGCTCTGGATTCACCATTAAGCAAAATAATCAAGGGAAGAGGGCATCACAAAAATGGTAAACGGTTTACGGTATGAAAGAAACCATTCTAAGCTTACTAAAATAACACTCAAAGTAGTTTATATGATCAGAAATATAAGTATTACATAAGATTGATTTTGAGGATTTAATCAAAGACTTTGCTATTTGAAAAAAGATAGAAGAAAACTTTTCAAATATAAAGTAGAAGTATACGAAAATAAACATTTATTTTCTCTCTTAATTTTGCTTCATTTTGGTAAAATAAAATTTATCTTGTTTATTATTGTTTATTTTTTTAATTACACGTATATGGGGGCACCAAAATTTTTTAAGTGTTTAGGGTCTCAATGGGTCTTAAACCAGCCTTGACTCCGTCCCACACATCTCTCCGCTGTTCGTCACCCTTGGCACATCCAACCACTCTTTTCTTAGCACTAACCTTAATGTCCAGTCCTTCATTCCCAGAACATCAACGTCCTAGTACAGTGTTTCGCAACCATTATTTACTTGAGGACCCGTTTGGTGCTTATTTTACTCAGATGAGCTGTTGTATAGTGAAACTGTAACCCCTCCCGGTAATAGATCAGTAGCCGGTCGTCAAGAGAGGGTCGAGAGTCGAAGAACTGAGAGTCGACAGTTCTAGTCGGTGTCTTGTGGAGCTATCAGCGACAGTAAGACAGAAGTTAATGCATTACTATTCTGATACGAAGAGATACAACGGTATCCGATGACTAATAACCATTGTGGCTACTAGCGTAAAACAGCAACTACAGTACAACGGCAGTCACACATCACAGCAGTGGGAGGAGCCCATTTTACAACAAGGACCCGCCAAGCCATTCGATGTTTAAAAAAAAACTATATTATAATTTATATGATTAAATATTATTAGGAACTGCATAAAAATTGTTAAAATATTTTGTGTATTATAGAAGTATAATAAATCTATTGCAGGTAACTTTAATAACAAAATCTGATACGGACCTTCAAGGCCCATATGGACCCCGGTTGATAACCACTGATCTACAATTTCTTCGCCGCTCATGTCTTTCCCGTTGCTATTTACTTGCAATAGTTTAAATGAAGCATTAACGGCATCGATCTCACTAGTCCCGAAGGGAGTAGAAGCGTCATGGGTCCTGGCTCTTCCTCTAAACTCAACAGGAAAAAAAATAATCAGTTTAATTGACATAATCGCACATACACTGACAGTGTAAATAACTGATTAATTAATAATGTAATGCGAGATTATTTTTTTTTTACCATTTGAAATTTTAGGAAGAAATTTTAGATTTTTTTCTGTTAGTAAACATGCAATTTTAGCCTTGCCAAAAGAAATAAACAAAGCGGTTACAACGTGTTGAGATAAAGACTTATGGTATAACTACGTTGTTTATGCAACGAGGCTAAAATTATATGCTAATTAAAAGAAAGGTATACTTTGCACACACGTGCACGCGTGAGTAGTATATTCATGCACATGCATTCATATATTTATATACACATATATACACATGTAAATACACATGCATGTATAAACAAATACATATGCAGATATGAATGAATATGCATATACACACACACATGCACACACATACATATATATATATATATATATATATATATATATATATATATATATA
>NC_068984.1:75888651-75891835 GCF_001194135.2 Octopus bimaculoides
TGTGTGTGTGTGTGTGTGTGTGTGTGTGTGTGTGTGTGTGTGTGTGTGTGTGTGTGTGTGTGTGTGTATTGAAATTACTTGATAAGAACTTTACAAGACTACTGCTATTGCTGTTGTACACCCCTATCGTCATATTTTATTTTCCAACATATTTCAATTACTAAAAATAATAAATGAATAAATAAATAAACAAATAAACAAATAAATAAGGTGGTACTACTTTCATGCTATTTGTTTGCTTGATTGATTGATTTATTAAGCGAGTTGATTAATGTCTGAAAGAGTGGCTGAACGTTTTATCATTAACGCATATTAGAAAACTGATATAAAATTTTCCTTTTTTATATATCTTTTGCCTTTGTGCTTATGTATAAATTTATATAAAATTTTCAGTTCTTATATATTTTTTACCCTTGTGTTTCCTTTTACTAATTTTAGCCATCAGTGTGCGACCATGTTAGAGCACTGCTTTCACTGGTGTTTGGTCAATTGTATGTTGTACTTATTTCGTTGATCTTGCAAGATACGATATACAAAGTGGACAGTGAAGTAAAGAGAGAAAATTCTTTGGCTTGACATAATTACTGCAAAATATCTGTTAGAATGAACAGGTTTTTATTCACCTCACACATGAATATAGCAAGCTAGCTAAATAGATAGATAGATAGATAGATAGATAGATAGATAGATAGATAGATAGATAGATAGATAGATAGATAGATTTTCCGTTAAACTTCACACGCAATACAGAGATGTCTACTTTTTTGATTTATAGATTTTAGTTTTAGATACATTCATCGTCCATCGATTATTCCTTCACAAATTGGCGGTGTTCTGCTTTTTAACACCATATGAAACAGTAGTAGATGTTTTATATGTTAATACTTATACAAATTTCTTTTCACCGACAAAAAAATTCATCGTTTTTATACTGAATTTATTAAATTACTATAGCAATTTAAAAATTTATTCTTTAAAATTTACTTTCTAATATAAAATGTACTCGCAATAACCTTTCTTTAAAAAAACTCATTTATCTATTCTATTACTATAATAATTATGCTACGAAACATAAAATTTTTCATATATTTTAAGCCATAATACCTGAATTTCCAACGGTAAAATACTGGTGTTTTTTGTTTTCTTTCGTCCTTTTTTTTTTAGAATGATTATTATTTCCTATATACTTTTGAAGTAACACGTTTGTCAAAGTAAAGTTGCATGGGAGCAAGAGATTAATGATTTCATTTGAATTTTTTAACTGAAATAATAATCAATAAACACTATCATAAATCCATATTTATTGTGCTTTATAAACAGCAAAGTAGGTAACCGATGTTATCTCAGGACAAATACGGCAGTAACTGGCCTATCAACAGTGTACATACATTAAATATGATACAAAGATGACTATCATGAATATTTTTAATACGTCTAACGGAATAATTTGTGCAAGATACCTTTAATCAAGCCCAGATGATTATTACCATACTCCCAACGTTTGTTTTCTTCGATAATTCATTGTCCTTTCTCAATAACTTAACTGTCGTTTTTAACTACCTTGTTCTGCCTTTGACACTATTAATCTTTCTATATATATGTGTGTGTGTGTGGCAAACAACTTTTCAATCAATCTGTTTCGTAAACCAAGTTTTATCATAACTTTGAAGTCACCATCACACTCTGGGCTCTCCTACAATGCTGAGTGTTCTCTCTGTTGCTACTCCGAGTTTTATGACTATCTCATATACATACATACGTGCATGCATACATACAGACACACACACACACACACACACACACACACACATATATATATATATATATATATATTAAGTATATGATTCAACTTATTAAACACAGTTCAACAAATTCATTCATATTTACGTATACATACATACATATATGTACAAACATATACAAACAACAATACTTATCCATACAGATACCTATACAGACCTTGATGTATGTACGAATACACCCATATATACTAATACAGTTTTATACTTTTTATACATACAATACTCACACATATGTACACGTATGTTCGTAAATTAATGCTTATATACCGGCCTAAAGGCACATATGCCCATATTGATGTACATACGTACATATATACCTTATGAAAATTTCCCAAAATTATAAATAAATTATTTTGTGATTAGTGGATAGTATAACTGGACATATAAGTGTATATATATACACACACTCACACACACATATATATACATACATAAGTATACATATAAATACACATACACACATATGCATATAGATATAGATATAGATATAGATATAGATTTATACAAATGTAGGTGCGTGGCTTAGTGGTTAGGGTGTCAGCATCATAATCGTAAGATTGTGGTTTCGATTCCTGGTTCTCTTTCATATTCATTATTTTATAGTTTTCTTCTAGGCGTAATCTACAGAATTTATTGTTAATTTTGTAAGAAGGTGCATATGTTAAAATTTTCCATTTAATTATGAAATTAATGTTGTTTTCTTTTTAAAGTCTAGTTCTGTTCATTCTGCTTTGGTCCCTAAATATCGCTTCGTGGTTTGCTATTCTTGTTTTGATTCAGTTTTGTGTACATCCGGTATAATGGTATTATAAGGAATCCTGTGTTATGATTGTTGCTTGGTATACTACATTTTTTCTTTTACAATCTCTGTCTAATTTACATGCGTTTGGGGCTCTACAATTACAATTATTGTGTGTAGGTAATGGGGTATTATTGTTTTTCTTTGTTGATTTATATAGGTTGTAGTTATTAGGAGTATTATATTGTTATTTGTACCATTATGTTCTAGTTTTTTATTATTTTTGTATGCTTTAGGTTCAGTTTGTGTTTTTTCTATTTTCATAGAATAGATCTATTTCCTATTATTAAATGAAAATATTATCCTGAAAAGGTTGGGAGAAACTGAAAATCCGAATCTGATATGTTTATTATTAAATATTTTTGCGTATCTAGTGATTTTAAAGTTTTTTATTAATAATCTTTCTAATAGATTTTATAAAGCTTGTCTTTAAATGTTTAGCGAAAGGCAGTATTATCCATGTGGTTTTATCTGGGTCTACCTTGGTTAAGCATTGATTTGTAGTCAGAATATCATTTTTTCTAACACATGGTATTGGTTTCTTTTTGACTATGTTTTTATTATCATTATTAATTTTATTATG
>NC_068984.1:75891956-75892970 GCF_001194135.2 Octopus bimaculoides
GGTATTGGTTTCTTTTTGACTATGTTTTTATTATCATTATTAATTTTATTATGGTTATTATTATCGTTATTCATATTTTTCTTTTTAGTTATCTTTGTTATTATTCATTTTTTTTATATAGTTGTTATTTACGCAAGCATTATTTTTGGGGTTATTGTCATTAGTGTAATTAGAAGAATGATAATACTTATTATGATTCTTGTTCTTATTTTTAATTTTGTTTCATCATGCTTTAGTTTAATTTTTTTATTATTATGATTAGCTTGTTTAACATGTTTGTTATATTTATGATTAGTGTTGGGACTTTTCATTTTTGTCATTATGAGGATATATTGTTTCTTTATAGGTGTCTAAATCTCTAGTCATAACATTATTATTTATGTGATTATTTTTAATATGATTCTTAGTAGTGTTGCAGTTCCCTTTTGTACTTAATTTCATACTTATATCTTGCCTTCTTAAGTACTATATTGTAACAGTCCTTGTGTTTGTTAAATACTTCTTCGTTAGAAGATAGGTAATTGATTCTTCTCTCTATGTTTGTACTAAGGTCTGCTATAATATTATGTGGATGGTTACTGGTTGCGTTTACATATCTAATGTTGGCGTTAGGTTTATAAGGTTGGTAAATAGAAGTATTAAGGTTGAAGTTAACGTCAAGAAAGTTTACAGAGATGTTATCTTTTTCAATTGATATACAAAGTCTTTGATAAACATATATACATACATATAGATGCATATACATATATATACATATATATGTGGGGTGTGTATGTTAATCCAGACACTTTTTCTCTTTCTCTCTCTGTTTTCTTTCCTCTCTCCATTGTTTCTTTTCCTCATTCCTTTATGTAGAAGAGTGTAGGCTCGAAACGTCAAAGATTTCCTCCATTTTTCCTAAGCGTCAAATTAAACACCTTGTTTGTTGTTCCCTCACCTCTGTCTTTTTTTTTTTCGAGGTGTGGGTTGCACAATTTTGAACCATATATATATATATATATATATATATATATA
>NC_068984.1:75893915-75895151 GCF_001194135.2 Octopus bimaculoides
ATATATATATATATTATATAATAAAACAGAATTTGTGTGTGTGTATGTGTGTGTGTGTGTGTATGTGTGTATGCGAGCGCGTGTATGTTCCTTAGCCATTCCAAGAGTTGGAATGTTAAAAAATGTCCTGGAGTCGATTTGTTCGACAAAACCTTTCAAGTCGGTGCCCGAACATGGTCGCAATCCAATGAGTGAAACAAGTAAAAGATAAAAGATAAAGGCATATGCTGATTGCTCCATCTTCACAGATGGTTGCCGTCTCGTGTTTCCTCGTTGTCAATGACATTTGTGATTTTGCATCCATGACCTCTCAGATGACAATTCAGTCCAGTTGCAGATTTGTATGGTTTGGAGCATAGGTGACAAGCGAAAGTTATAAACTTACTGTGCACTTCCAGCAGGTTAGGTCTGCACACGTCACCATAGAACTTTTCATCTATCACCATAGAACTTTTCACTACTTGGAATGACAAATGAGGTCATCATGCAGAAACATCTGTACGTCATTGGATTATAATGATAAACACTTGTACAATTCGATTACCACTCTCTGAGTCTCCGTGATTTGTGCCTAGTTTCTGGCCGAAGTGAGATGACCAGTAAATACGTGAAACCTCAGGTTTTACATCAGTGTTCCTCTCCTAGAAGCATGCTGCGACAACAGCTAGGGGTCACTCACTCCCAATGGTTTTACTGTGCGCCCTGACACCAGCCGAGAGTATTTCTGCGTACCCGCTATCAGATACGATGATATTACATATGTTACTTAAACCATAGCTGGGATCCTGACATATGCTATATAACCGAGTCAGAGTAGACCTGAGAAGAATAGGGGCTAAGCGGTGGTTCCGAACTCCTCAAAATCCTGGGTCCCCCGAACTCCAGAACTGGATGCAATTTAAGTCATAGCCAAGACACAAAAAGATATACATATATGCATTCACATATGTGTGTGTGCGCGCGCATGTGTGTGTGCGCGCGCATGTGTGTGTGCGCGCGCATGTGTGTGTGTGTGGGTAGGTATGTATGTGCTTGTATGTATGTACGTATGTAATTTTTCATGTTTGTTTATATGAATTATATAAACGTAAATATATATTCATGAGTGTGTGTGTGTACATATATGTGCGTGTGAGTGTATGTATGTATATCTATATGTATGTGTGTATATAAGCACATATACACACATATATGTACATAAATATTACATATGTATATATATATATATATATATAT
>NC_068984.1:75895223-75899244 GCF_001194135.2 Octopus bimaculoides
ATATATATGCGCACGCTTTCCTTTCGCTGATTCACCATCCACTCCTCTAAGCTCAGATTTTTACATAAACATTTGTTATTTATGATATATTGACTCTATGATTTATCATTTACTCCCAAAATTCTTTGAAAATTATTGTTTTTATTATTATCATCATCATTGTTATAACGATGATGATGATGATGATGATGCTTAAGCCTTCTTTATACCTTTTTTAATTCTTCATAAGATTTTTTTCTTATTTCCGCTTTTGTAAGCGCCTATTTTTTTTTATTTTGTTTTCTATTTCTTTGTTTTTGTTTTTTTCATTTTTATTTTCTTCCGTTTTTTTTTCCGTTTTTTTTTATTTTGTTTTGTTTTTTTTTTCTATTTCTTTTCACTGATTTCATTCTCGAATCTTGTTTTTGAAAAATGATGGGTTGAGTGAGAACTAACAACAATTGGAAGTTGCTGAAAGCCGTGCAGATGTGGCAGATGTGTCTTTGTGTAATAATGAATTTTCGTTTGTTAAACAGGAAGTTTTTTTCTTAATCTCCCTACGAGAACCTCTACCACCGACAACGGAAACTATTATGAATACAGCAGGGCGGGAAAATTATAGAAGTGCAAACAAGATGGTAGAATGATATAGATGGAGGATATATGTATAAAATATATAACTATTTACGTATGCACGTATGTGAGAGTGTGTATGTACATGTATGTGTGTGTATCCATTCAAACGCACCTATACATATTCATATATATATATATATGAATGTACGTATACACACACACACACATACACACACACACACACACATATATATATATATACATATATATATATATATATATATATATATATGATGTAAGGACAAGCAGGTTAGTCAAGTCCATGTACAAAAATTGTAAAATACATTTAATACAAAGAATGTACATGTATATACATATAAAAGAAGTCCGACTTACACAGAATGGAAATGATAACAAGAATTAAATGATAACAAGAATTGAGTGAGAGTTTTACGAGTCCAACAGCTGTTTCTGGTGGATTAGTGGTCTAAAATAATGCTTGTAACTTGATTCCGTCATCGAATACCACCAGCTTCCGTCTTCAGGGAAGAGTTTTACATTTGAAGTGTTGGTAGAATGGAGATTAAAGATGGAATGATTTTCTGGAGAATTAAGAGTATTAGAAAGAGGAGCTGGGGGTAGATAGAGAGTAGTTGGAGGAGAAAATAGATTTTGAGGTTAGGGTTAATAATGAAGCTGATGATAGTAGTAGAGGTGGAAGGTGGGAAGAAGGTAGAAAGATGGTTTAGGTAGTATGTGAAAGATGACCTTTCTGTTAGTTTGTATGAAGGCTGTAGAGTTAAAAGTTGCGGTAGTGAAAAGGAGATGGCTAGTATTTGGGTGAAATGAGTAGACTGGTTCAGTAGCTGGAGGATGAGAAGGTAGTCAAAAGTAATTATTAATGGGACAAAGGAATTGGGTTGGTATTGGAGGTGGTGGTGTGTTATGGTCAATAGAGGAGTATGAAATTGAATAGAGGGGTGTGAGTTGAGGTAGATTGGTTAGTTTTCAAAGGAGTGGTGTATTAAGTACTTTTTGAGACTGGGGAGGGTGGAGAGGCTAAGAGGGAAGTGTGAAGTAGCTCATTTGAAGAAATTGGAAGAAATTGGGGATGTGTGTATGAGAGAGAGTAGGAGGGGTTAGTATTTTTTAATGTCTTGGTTTAAGGACTTTTGGGGTTATGGAAACTTATGGAATTATTTAGATTTGGCGAAGTGTGAGAAATATGAGTATTACCTGTGTTTACAAGAATAAATAAAATCAGAGAATCTATTGAGTAATGAAGAGTTATGATGGCGAAGAATGGTTAATGATTCTTTTAGACATAACTTACACTTGCCGATGTTTGCATTGCATGGGGGAGCTTCGCTTACTATGGACCAGGATAAGGTGTATGGAACATTTTGAGATTTGAGGTCGTGTATATACGTTGCTAAAGAGATTGACAATTTAATATTTGGATTGGTGAAAGAGTTCATGTGTGCATGGTAGCGGCGCTTGAAATCTACAGTGCCACCGATATATACCCTTGCGTGGTGTTATAACACGGCATTTGTAGATTACATTTTTGCGTAGACAGGAGCCTACAAGAGAGCATAATTGAGATATGCGACAATTACAAATTTTCCTACATGCTCTATGATTGCGATTTACTACTAGAGGGGTTGAGCTCAGTTGGTTCATTGTTAGTGGGGAGATCCAGAAGTGTGGTCTGTATTTCTATTGCAGCTAGTATTTGTTGTCGCGAAGGTAGGATTGTGGAATGATGGCTTGAGTCAGTATTATTTAATTGACAGGGGTTAATAAGGGTTGTGTTATTGCTACTATGTGAGCTAACTTGTGGTGCGGTGTGAGAGTTTAGGTGTTCAGAGAACTGGTGTTTGAGTTTGCGTTTGTTTGAGGAGGCGATTGTGGATCCTAAATCAGGTGTGGTGGAGTAGGAGATTTTCACTGATGATTTGTTAAAGATGGGATAGTATTGGGTCATCCCGTAAATAATGCAGTTCTTTCAATTGCATGAACTAAAAGTCAGAGGGGGACGGGATAAACTACCTGCTATAAAAGCAGGTAGTAATTTTACCTTGTCCTTATTCTTAGTGCAAGTTTTGAAGAATGCAGTTCGATTTTAAAAGTTATTTTTTCAAAGCTATAATGGCAGTCATAAAGGAGTATATTCGGCATATTTTGCTTTATGAGTTCGATAAAGGCAACAACGCAACGGAAAGTGCAAGGAATATTAATGCAGTATATGAAAAGCCAATGTCAACGGTGGTTCCAGAAATTCCGAACCGGAAACTACATCCTAGAAGACGAGCCTCGTCCTGGAAGATCTGTAGAGCTCGACGAGGACGTCCTGCAAACTCTGGCGGAACAAAATCTCATAGTAACTGTTAAAGAACTAGAAGAGAAGCTTGGATTTGGTCATTCAACCATTCATAAGAAAACGACGATCTTTGGTGTCAAGACGAAAGGTGTACTTCCATCAGGATAATGCTCGGCCACATACAGCGAGGATGACATTCCAAAGGCTGGAGCAGTTTGAATGGGAAACGATGCCCCACCCACCATATTCGCCGGACATTACCCTATCTGATTATCATTTATTCCGCAGTCTTCAAAATCATTTGGACGGAAAATATATGAATTCGGTAGATGAGGTCAGAAGAGTACTGGAGGAGTATTTTTCGTCACAGACAAGTGAATTTTGGAAGAGAGGCCTTGCAAGTCTACTAGATAGATGGAAGAGCATTGCAGAAAATTAAGGAAAGTATATTTTAGATTTAAGAAGAACTTTGTTTATCTTAATTTTGAAAAATAAAAGTATAAAAACACCGTATTATTTATGGGCTGACCCAATATTTATACTGTGGTGGAAAATTAGATTTTTGGATTTTAAGGAAAAGTTTAGGTAGAGCTTTAATTTGGAGAGAGAAAGGTGGTGCAAACCATAAAATTTCCGGCTTCCTGGCCTTAGAGTATGTGGTTGTAGTGAGTTGATCAGGAGAGTGGGGCTTGTAGCTGTTATAGGCGCAGGGTAGTTTTTAAAGCCACCACAAGCCACCCTGAGCCTATAACAACTACAAGCCTCACCCTCCTGATCAACCCACTACAACCATACACGCTAAATATGTTGGTATCCGATGACGGAACCAAGTTACAAGCATTATTTTAGACCACCAGTCCCCCAGAAACAGCTGTTGGACTCGTAAAACTCCTACTCAAACCCCTTAATTCCTGATATCATTTCCATTCTGTATAAGTCGGACTTCTTTTATATGTATACATATGTACATTCTTTGTATTAAATGTATTTAACATTTTTTTTAGATCGGCTTGCCTATCTTGCTTGTCCTTACATTTACTCCTCTACCTGCTCAAGTTCAAATCTCTTGAGCACTATGAAGTGTATTCTATATATAGAATACCTGTCTCTAATCTATAAATTAGATAGATAGATAGATCATAT
>NC_068984.1:75899353-75899963 GCF_001194135.2 Octopus bimaculoides
ATATATATATATATATATATACATATATATATAAATTAAAAACGTAAAAATAAAAACAGAACACAAAGGATTCCGCGATACACGTGTTTCAAGCTTTATAGTCGTTGCATCATTATATTGGTATATAATTGATAGACAGGATGGTATAAAGCTATCTTCAGCCGCAAATATATTGTTTCCCAAGTATTATATCACAAAGAGTGGAGGCGCACTGGCCCAGTGGTTAGGGCAGCGGACTCGCGGTCATTGGATCGCGGTTTCAATTCCCAGACCGGGCGTCGTAAGGGTTTATTGAGCGAAAACACCTAAAGCTCCACGAGGCTCCGGCAGGGGATGATGGCGAACACTACTGTACTCTTCCACCTCAACTTTCTCTCACCCTTACTTCCTGTTTCTGCTGTGCCTGTAATTCTAAGGGTTAGCCTTGTCACACTATGTCACGCTGAATCTCCCCGAGAACTACGTTAAGGGTACACGTGTCTGTGGAGTGCTCAGTCACTTGCACGTTAATTTCACGAGCAGGCTGTTCCGAATCAACTGGAACCCTCGACGTCGTAAGCGACGGATTGCCAACAACAATATCACAAAGAAGAAGTCACCAAGAAAAAAG
>NC_068984.1:75900014-75901418 GCF_001194135.2 Octopus bimaculoides
TATATATATATATATATATATATATATATATATATATCATATCTTTTATCTTTCCCTTCTTTCACACATTTGACCGCGACCATGCTGGAGCACCGCCTTGACGAATTATTAGTCGAACGAATCTATCCGGGTACTTCTTTTTAAGCTTGGTACTTATTTTATCAGTTAATTTGGCAGAACCGCTAGATTACGGAAAAATAAACATATCAATACTGGCTGTGAATCACAAACGCAGATGCAAGGACACATACACATAGACTCGCACACACACACACACACACACACACACAGACAGACTTCACACACGCACACACACACACATGTATGTATAAATAGATATTTACATGCGTGTGCGTATGGCTTAGGCTGTGTGCGAGTGCTCCCGTTGATATGTAATGCATTACAGCCTGTATGTATGTATGTATGTATGTATGTATTCTCACGCTAACTAGCTTGCTTGATAAAGAAGCACGCAGTG
Source organism: Octopus bimaculoides (assembly GCF_001194135.2). Lineage (NCBI taxonomy): Eukaryota > Metazoa > Mollusca > Cephalopoda > Octopoda > Octopodidae > Octopus > Octopus bimaculoides. The sequence goes on from NC_068984.1 coordinate 75,900,493, forward strand.
GGTCTGAACCCGGAACCATGTAGTTGTGAAGCAAATTTCTTACCACACAGCCACGCTGCTCACTCGACTCGTGTGACAAGAAGAACACCACTAACTATTTGGAAAGTCAGCAATGCTCGGATAAAATTTATGTTGGAGCTTATAAAGTTTGCCCCATCTCACAAACTTTCACAACCTTACTAACATGACCCAGAGGAAAGCCCTATAAGAATATTAATATAAGTCAGAGATTTCTTTCTAGAGAAGCCTCATGATCTTCTACGGTAACTACTGACCCCCAAAATGAACAAGAACACAGATTTAAATCAGAGCAAATTTCTTATAGACACATGTTTTAACGAAGGGCTGCCTCATTGCGAGCGGCCCTATTGCTACATAGTCGTTGACTCTACATTTCCTTAAATTCATTTCATGTTCTCCAGAGCATCCTTGCTACCTTCTTTATCAAGCAAGTTAGTTAGCGTGAGAATACATACATACACGTTGTAATGCATTACATGTTAGCAGGAGCACTCGCAAACAGCCTAAGCCATACGCACACGCATGTAAATATTTAGGATCTATTTCAAAACGGGGCACCAGTTTTCATTTATGTTTTATGTAGTGTTTTTGGTACCGAAAGACTTTCAAACTTCGTATACTTATCTATTTTGTGTTATAGAACAGAAAAAAAAATTTGTATTCGAATTTATTTCATGTAAAAAATTGTCTTATTTCGATAATTTCTACTAATCACTGACGTCTATTCAGTTGAAAACAGTTAGCGCTGTAACGGTGTATATCGTATTAATCCCCTAACCCTAACTAGACTGTTAACCCTAACCCTAACCCTAACCCTAAAACTAACCCTAACTCTAGAATCCGAACTCTAAAATTGTTACACACATAGATACGCACAGCGTAATTTATTATATAAACAATATATG
>NC_068984.1:75904057-75905380 GCF_001194135.2 Octopus bimaculoides
AAATTAATGAAGGTCATTCCCTATTTATTTCAACTTTTGATGGCATTGAAGAGGTTAAAAGTTTAAGTGAAAGAGACATAAATTGACATGGCAAAGCCATGTGTTGAATGTAACTCTTATTAATTATTGTTTTTTTCTGTGAGAAAATGTTGTTAAAATGTTATGGGAAATTTGTCGATTCAGGTTCGAATCTATTCTATGCCTAAATGAAGTCACTACATATATATTCACACACCTGCGTATTTACACACATAAACAACCACACATATACATGCATATCTTACATATATATATGCACTCGTATAAACTCATGTGCATCTAGAACACCACAGAAATATTTTTTGCCCCAGACCAGGCTTCATCGAATAGATCTTGAACAAAGGTTTTTCAGTCCCTGATCAACCATACTATTTATCTATTTATTTATTTATTTATCTATTTATTTATTTATTTATTTCCAGGCAGTGGAATCGACAGGATCAAGATAGAAAGCCGTAAGATATTTGTTCCATTTCTTCAGGCGCTGAATTTGAATATCGCCGAGGAACGCCTTACTTTCGTCTATAATGGTATTTCACAATCGAACCACCAGGTAACTGGTCATATATCACGACCGAGCCACAATAATTTCATGTGATCGGTCTATTAAGCAACCAACCAGGGCCAAGTCATCGCGTGATTCAATCTTCCAGAATCTTTTTATTGTACCTTATATAAATCTGTTTTTTATATGTATATTAACATGTGTGTGCATGTGTGTTAATGCTGCTTCTACGATATCTTTTATCTTTTACCTGTTTCAGCAATCAGTTTGCGGCCATGCTCGGGCACCGCCTTGAATGAATGGACCCGGGGACTTATTTATGTTTTTTTTTTCTTTTTCTTAAGCCTGATGCTTATTTTCTCGACGTCTTTTGAAACACCGCTAGCTTACGGGGAAGCAAACGAACCAACACCGGTTGTCAAACGGTGGAATGGGGAGGGTGCAAACACAATGATACACGCACACATACAGATATATATATATATATATATATATATACTTACATATGTGTGTGTGCGCGCGTGCGTGTGTGCGTCTGTGTGTGTCCGTCCTTTTGATTCTAATTTCTCCGGCAATATTGAGGTGATGGCGTGTGCAGACCTGAATCGGTTATGGGCAAGTAGTTACCAATGAGCACATAGGATGTTTACGTTATTGATATACAGTTTTCTGCGGGCACGAGAGGACATCAATCATATATATACATATATCTGTGTGCATTTGTGCATGTGTGTGTGTCTGTGCGCATACATATATATATATATATATATATATATATA
>NC_068984.1:75906075-75906627 GCF_001194135.2 Octopus bimaculoides
TATATATATATATATATGATAGGTGCAGGCGTGCCTGGGTGGTAAGAAGCTTGCTTCCCAACCACATGGTTCAGTGTTCAGTGTTCAGTTCTACTATAGCTTCGGGCCTACCTACCAAAGCTTTGTGAGTGGATTTGGTAGGTGGAAACCGAAAGCCCATCGTATATATATATATACAAGGGTGTGCTGAAAAGTTCCTAGCTTTGGGTAAGAGAAAATACAGGAAGATCAGTTACTTATAGTTTTATTGAATATATTCCCCTCTCAGATTCACACACTTATTGCAGCGGTCCTTCAGTTTTTCTAAGCTCTGTAAAAGAAAACGGAAGGTTGGGCCTCCAACCAGGCTTTTCACGACACCCTTAAAGCTAAGAACTTTTCAGCACTCCTTCGTATATGTACGTATCAATATGTATGTATGGATGTATGTATATAGATATATACATATATATATACATATATAGATAGATAGATAGATAGATAGATAGATAGATAGATAGATAGATAGATAGATAGATAGATAGATAGATAGATAGATAGATAAATATATAT
>NC_068984.1:75906733-75907115 GCF_001194135.2 Octopus bimaculoides
TATATATATATATATATATATATATGCATATATATTATTTATTATAAGCTTACATCTGTTTCAGAGATGCATTTGGGTGCGTTCATAGTTCAATTCTATCGATCGGTCGATTGGAAATATAGGGAACGAACCTCATAATGATATCTTCGTCAGAACCAAAACAAATCGGGCGCGTGTGTGTGTGTTTGCGTGTGTGTACGTGTGTGTACATGTGTGTACCTGTCTGTATCTGTGTGCGTGCGTGCGTGCGTCTGTCTGTCTGTCTGGAACTATCTGACATTCTCATCTTCCCAACATCTGACCTCCTCTCTCTCACTCTCTCTCTGTTTCTATCTCTCTCTCTCTCTCTATCTCTATCTCTCTCTCTCTCTCTCTCTCCCTC
>NC_068984.1:75907125-75908205 GCF_001194135.2 Octopus bimaculoides
CTCTCTCTCTCTCTCTCTCTCTCTCTCTCTCTCTCTCTCTCTCCTCCATTCTTATTACACTAATTCTTGCGCCCAAATATAGAACTAGAGACAAATATAAAAGGGACCACGACAGATCTGCCTGTACCCCATGCACTCTACCATCATCCCTTCCATACCCCTTACCCTCCAGTACCCTTTGGAATCGATATATCCATCATTCACTCTTACCATTTATTCATCTGTTTCTATTCATCGATTTCACCATCCCCTCACTCTCACCAATTCCACCATCCTCTCATTCCAATCTTTGTGTTACAACACCACACACATGATCCCCTCTTCCATCCACTCTGGTTCTTCTGCCATCGCAGTTCTCTTCTGTTCAGCTCCTTAACCACGTAGCCCCGTGGGAATGAATACATGGAATGTTGAATACTCTCTAACCTTGCGAGGTACAAAGCAACCCCACTAGTGTTGGTGGGTATTACTATAAACTCACCCGGTAGACTCTTAAAGTAGCTGCAAACGAATGGTGATGAGTGGACAAGATGACCCCTTTAAGGCGGCGAGCTGGCAGAAACGTTAGCGCGCCGGGCGAAATGTTTATCGGTATTTCGTCTGCCGTTACGTTCTGAGTTCAAATTCCGCCGAGGTCGAATTTGCCTTTCATCCTTTCGGGGTCGATAAATTAAGTACCAGTTACGCACTGGGATCGATGTGATCGACTTAATCTCTTTGTCTGTCCTTGTTTGTCCCCTCTATGTTTAGCTCCTTGTGGGCAATAAAGAAAGAAGATGACCCCTTTAATCTTGTCGAGGACATTAACACCTCTCTAGTGCTGGTGCCATAATAAAATGCAGCCGCAAAAAAAAAAAAACATCAGTGAAGTATACGAGTGAGATGTGGTACTCCAACCCGTCTAAGAGGGCGCTAACTAGAAAGTGGAAGTAAAATAACGATGATACTGGTTGGCTGGATGGATGGTTGGATGGATGGCTGGATGGTTGGATGGTTGGCTGGATGGATGTCTGGCTGGCTAGCTGGTTGGCTGGCTGGCTGGCTGGCTGGATGGATGGATGGATGGATGGATGGATGGAT
>NC_068984.1:75908242-75911659 GCF_001194135.2 Octopus bimaculoides
GCTGGATGGATGGATGGATGGATGGATGGATAGATGGATGGATGGATGGATGGATGGATGGATGGATGGATGGATGGATGGATGGATGGATGGATGGATAGCGGCCAGATATTGTTGTTTGGGACAGAGAAGGAAAAGTATGTACCGTCTTAGAGGCCAGCTATCCTGCTGATGTATCTCTTCGAAAATCAAAGAAGAAGAGGATAACTACAGACAACTTCTTCGAAATTTTCAGCTTCTATACGCATATTACAAATCCACAGTTATGCCTATAATAGTTGAGGTTGTTGGTTTTGTTAGTAAATGCCTGAGTGACAAACTGGAGAAGCAAGGGATTTCAATGAAAGAAATCCTCAGCTAACACGCATATTGCAATATATAAGCGGAACAGTAAAAATATGTAAAAACGTTCAAAATGTAGCATTGTTTTTATTATCAACATTCCAACGATGAAATTTTGTGTCTTTGTTAGAAACTAGTTCCTTCCTCAGCGGAGAATTTCAAATAATTAAAAATAGAAGTGACATACATACATACATCCATCCATACATACATACATACATACATACATAGCATTTACAATTGTAGCCCAAAACACAAAAGCCAGATCCCAACACGTGAGTCAAACACGAATTCATGCTCTGCTGTCTTTGAAAAGGACACGTTGGATAATGTCATCCTGGATCCTTTAAATGTAGAGAAATGGCGAGATAGTCACAGCTTGAAATATCATTGCTCATAGTCTGCTCGAACTGATTTTACCTGTGGCTAAATAGCAGCCACACCACTAACACCAACAATAACAACAACATCGTATCTATCACTTGTTTGACGACTATGTTACCGTTTACACCAAATTGCCTGTGGACAAATACGACTGTCAAAATCACAAATATAAACATCTTATTTATTGAATAACATTAACAATTTAGGATTTAGCTCAAATGAAACAATGTTATAAATTTAAATATTTCAGGTAGGTGGAGATGTAGTGAATGACGTACGCAAAAAAGTTCCTCATGGAATTTTTTTGGTCCATGTTATTCGGGACTTCACCACCTACCTACATACCTAGCTACATACATATGTGTGTATAATACTTGCGTGTGTGTGTGTGTGTATAGATATATACCTATACATATATATTGTTATATATACCTATATATAAATATGTGTGTGTTTGTATATAAGTATAAGCATACACACACGCATAATTATATGCCAAGATAGAGAGAGAGAGAGAGATAGGTAGACAGATAGATACATACATACATACATACATACATATATAGATAGATAGATACATATATACATACATACATACATACATACATACATACATACATACATGTGTGTGTGAAAAGTATATGACTGTGTATATGCAAATGTATGTGCGCACGTATGCATATATTTATACTCTTTCTTATTCTCTCACAACCAGCAATACCAGATATAAATCACACCTGGCTGCTGTGTATAACTAGAATGAGATATCATCATATATTATAGCGAAAGGTGGACAGTGATGACAGCTATAGGTAAAGGAGAGGCAGGAAAGAAAAATCCAGGTGTGAAGATGGAACAGTTCCTTACACACGTAAAAATACTTACATGAACACACACACACTCACACACACACACACACACACACACACACACACACACACACACACACGCACAATATACATACACGCACATGTATGTATATATATCTATATACACATACATACGTTTATATACATAATTGCATACACACATGACAGAAGTATATACACACATACACACACACACATATATGTACACAAACACATTACATGCATAAGGACATACATGTATACATGTATACATACATACATACATACATACATACATACATACATTTATATATAGGCCATAAAAAGTCAGATGGTATGAGAGCTCTCTTTTACTCTCTTTTACTTGTTTCAGTCATTTGACTGCGGCCATGCTGGAGCACCGCCTTTAGTCCAGCAAATCGACCCCAGGACTTATTCTTTGGAAGCCTAGTACTTATTCTATTATTCTCTTTTGCCGAACCGCTAAGTTACGGGGACGTAAACACACCACCGTCGGTTGTCAGGCGATGCTGGGGGACAAACACAGACACACAAACATATACACACACATACATATATATATACATATATACGACGGGCTTCTTTTTAGTTTACGTCTATCAAATTCACTCACAAGGCTTTGGTCGGCCCGAGGCTATAGTAGAAGACACTTGCCCAAGGTGCCACGCAGTGGGACTGAACCCGGAACCATGTGGTTTGTAAGCAAGCTACTTACCACACAGCCACTCCAACGCCTGAATATATTTATTTAACCACTTGATATACCTAGGGTTATGGCCGTTTCCCAGCCTTCGTCATGTAATGATAATTTCAGCGTATAATAAATTATATCACATACTATACCAGTATGTATGCTACACATTGTACTGTACAGTGTGTATTATACGATGAAGGCTGCGAAACAACCGTAATCCTACGGATATCAAGTGGTTAAATGAAGCTCTCATACCGCCAGACTTTTTATGGTCTATATACTCCTCATGAAATAATTTCATCGATTGGATCTTCTGGATTTCAGCTGCATAGGGCTCTGCATTTTACTCTTCCGTATTGGATTACTACGTAGTATGATAACCGGGTCCAATAAAGGAGCTATCTGTGACTGACACAGGATACTATGAATCCATATATTGCACTACAAAAATACGTGTATGCGTGTATCTGTATGTGTGTGTGTGTGTGTGTTTATCTGTGTGTGTGTGTGTGTGTGTGTGTGTGTGTGCGCGCGCGCGCGCGCGCGTATTCTATAAGGCTTGAACTTTCATTATAGTAGTATCTATGGAAGACCGGTGGGATTATTATTTATACGGACTTAAAGATTGATCGCAATTTAGCATATAATTTAGTTATTGCAGTTTATTATTAATACCGAAGCAATGTACATTGGTTTATATGTCTCATTGTTATAGTTTTATTAAAGTTAGTGTTTAATCCTGCCTATATATTGATTGATTGAAATAAAATGGTTATTCAGCTTTCACTTTTATATTACACTACGGAAGACGGTAGGAACTATAACTTTTGTATGAATTAATAGAGTTGTCGCTGTTTAGTTACGTATTTAGGAGTTGGTTGTAATTTACTTTTTGAATTTATTTACCGGTACGGTTGTACATAGGATAAATATGTTTGAAAGTTGTGGTTTCTTTGGTTTGTTTGTTCTCAAACAACACTTATTTTAGAGCTGTTTAGAATTGAATGGCACTGCTCAGGTGTCGAAACCATAATGATATCCGTGGGGCAGTTGATGATGGAGGTATTTTGGATTGTTGGTATGGCTGTGGAATAATATTATAACATCCTTTTGATATATATATATATA
>NC_068984.1:75911743-75915110 GCF_001194135.2 Octopus bimaculoides
ATATATGTATATATATTCACAATAGAATGCCTTTATTTCAATTTTTATTTATTCCATCTCGAACCATATTTTCCCCGACCGATAGGCCTCTCGATCAGGACGGATTGTTTGGGTGGGGGGCGGGTTATTTATAAATTCTCGAGCTTGGGGTTCTTCACTCCCTGTGGTTTTGCAGCTGTTGGATGACCGTTGTCTCAACAAAGCTCATTGACATGTTTTGTGTTTTTATCCTGCATGGTGTCCAACTAAAACCACTCCCCTTACTAAGCTGGCCCCGTAGGTTTACCGGTTAAGTCGCCGACGGCCCGACCATAGGAGAGGTTGTATTGAGTTACATGTTATTAGTAGCACTAACTGTGACCTGACATTCATACATGCATACATACATTCTCACATAGATATGTACTTGCAAACTTATATATGTCACTCAATATGGCAAGTGAGTAATAAATCAGAATAACAAAGCACAAAATACCTTGTGACATTTACCTACGACTCTTAAGTTTCTGAGTTCGATTCACAACGAGATCCACTTTACCTCTCATCTTTTTGAGATTGATAAAATATGTATATATTGCTAAAATAGTTACTGAAGTCGATGTGGTAGGGTATATATATGTGGTGGGAATGAAGGCGCATGGATCAGTGGTTAGAGCATCGAGCTTACGATCGTGAGGTTGTGAGTTCGGTTCCCGGACAGGGCTGCGTGTTGTGTTCTTGAGCAAGACACTTTATTTCACGTTACTCCAGTTCACTCAGCCATCATTGTTACATGGAATGATTGATAATTGCGATGTTTCCGTATTAAATTAATGGCAACATGATAAATTCGAAACCAAAGAGTATATATACATTGACAAACATATATACATACATATACACATGCACATACATATATATATATATATATTAATATCTATATGCCCATGTATATATATACATATATATATGTATGTATATATATACATATATATATACATATACATATATACATATACATATATACATATACATATATACATATATATACATATATATATACACATATATAAATACATATATATATACATCTATAATATAAATCCCGTTCTGTGTGTGTGTGTGTGTGTGTGTGTGTGTGTGTGTGTGTGTGTGTGTGTGTGTGTGTGTGTGTGTGTGTGTGTGTGTAAAAGATAAAAGTTACTTGGAAATGGATGCGTGGCGTTCAATCATATAATAATATAAATACCATATATATGCATATGTACATACTTACATATATACGTATATACATATGCATATGTGGACACAGGACGTCACAGAACGTAAACAACATAAAATACTAAAATATGAAATACGAAATACGAATACATGGAACATGAACATTTTTTGCGAACAATAAAAGAAACAAATGGAAAACAAGACAAGCAACATAACGAACGACCCTTCATCAGTTGTCGGCTGTTTTTCTAATCCGTATTTCGAGGTCATTCCCAAATCAGTACGATCTGGTAACTTGGACCCCTCTTTCGCTAATTGTTTTAGGTGCCTATGTAGTCGTGAGCAGATACAGGCACATTCTCGGACTTTCACCCTTGACCTAGCGGAGCATTGAGGAACTAAATGTTGATGGAAGGTTGAACTGATATGCATTTACAAAGTAGACTGAAGTAACGAAAAATCAAGAGCCTTTCTCAAGGACATAACGTGCTGGGCTATCCAGAAATCGAACCCATAATGTTATTGTCCCAACACTCTACCCACTAGGTCATGCGCCGCCTTAGATTCCTATCTATATTCTTACACACACGTACACGCATAAAGTTAGATAGATAGATAGATAGATAGATAGATAGATAGATAGATAGATAGATAGATAGATAGATAGATAGATGGGATGAAAGAGGGGGTAATATAATTGTGTGTATATGCATGTGTATATATACGCACATATACAGGCAAACATACATACATACATACATACATACATGCATACATACATACAAATACTAAGTCATATACATTATGAGGCATACACGTACACATACGTATACACAAACACTCAAAGACGCAGAGAGAAAAGGAACGCCATAAATATGGTGTATCAGGTATGTAGTATAATAAATATGAGAACCCTAATGAGTAAAGTTAGTCGAGTGAGTCAGGACGTGGGATGGGCTTCTAGAGAAATCAAAAGACCATCAGGTGTTTGTTCGTGTGAGATATGTCAAGTCAGAGGATGTGTAACGGACGTATTTGAAGATTTGATGAGAAAATATGGGAGAATGGGTGGAAAATGAGCAACAGTTGAATGCTGTATCATGAGCAGCAGGTGGTGGTTAATGATAAAAACTGGATGGAGTTCTTTAGTTTAGATTGTCATTGTAACTCGTATAGGAACTGGAGTAAAAGTTATGACTGCTGTTACACGTTGCCGCTGCAGTTGTTGCTGCTGCTGTTGCTGCTACTGTCGCTGCTGCTGCTGCTGCTGCTGCTGTTGTTGCTGTTGGTGTTGTTGTTGTTGTTGTTGCGCTTGCAGTCTAGCAGCATGGTCTACATCGAATGAAAGAAACCTGCTTACTATCAAAGTTAAGCGTTAGTCTAGTAGCGAATACCCCATCTTTCGTTTAAGCATCATTATGTATCTAAAGCAGTGGTTTCCAAACTTTTTCAGGCTGCCGCCCCCTTGGTTCTAAGGCGACATTCCTAGAGACCCGCCACCACCACCACCACTCACCATCACAGACATAGACCATTTTCTGCAGCAAATCCAAAACAACACTATTTCACAAATAAAACTAAACCTAATTAACCTTTTGCTTTATTTGTTTTTTTACATCCATTGCCCCATTATCGCCCCATTTTTCTTCAAAGCCTGGATCTTTCCACTGCCCCCAGGGGGAAGGACACCAATAATAATAATCCTTTATTCTATAGCCACAATGCCTGGCATTTGGGGGTGGGGGGTAATCGATTATATCGACCCAGTACTCAACTGGTACTTAATTTATCGACCACGAAAGCATGAAAGGCAAAGTCAACCTCGGCAAAATTTGAACTCAGAACGTAGTGATGGGCAAAATACCGTTAAGCATTTTGCCCGGTGTGCTAACGATCACCGCATTAGTAGTATTAATAATAATAATGATAATAATAATAATAATAATAATAATAATAATAATAATAATAATAATAATAATAATAATAATAATAATAATAATAATAATAATAATAAATGGAATAACAACAGAAAAAAGATGGTATAAACACACGCCAGAAAAGGTCACAGAAAACGAGAAAGCAACCATACTCTGGGATATGCCAATACACACAGATAGAGAAATTAAGGCAAATAGACCAGATATAGTTGTCAAAGATCATGAAGAAA
>NC_068984.1:75915291-75917006 GCF_001194135.2 Octopus bimaculoides
TATATATAACATACAGAAAATTGCACTACTGGGTACTGCACACATTCTACGCAAAACACTTTCAATACAGTAAACATAAGAGCACCACAGCAAACCACAGCACATACCCAAGGCGCACAGAGCTGCGCTCGGTAGTGAAGTGAAAGCACGTTATAAAAATAAAACTACTGAATAATAATAATAATAATAATAATAATAATAATAATAATAATAATAATAATAATGATGATGATGATGATGATGATGATGATGATGATGTCTTGGTATAAAAGATGGGCTACAGCAAATATTCTGCTCAATACCACAGAATACCTAATCTATTCAATTCTAATTGTTCTTTTCAGGGCGCACCACTATTTGTTGTTGAGGATTGATTCCGTTAACGCCCGCTCAACTAATTCACTAATCCGGTTTTTGTAAGCTCGGCACGCTGGAAGTGATGCGTTCAGCTTCCGGTAACAGGGTCCCTGCCTACGTAGTCTAAGCCGACCGCACAAATCACAAATTTGTCTTCTTTGCAGTCGACTATCTTAAAAAGTGGACAACTTATACTATCCTTATCTTTTGGTCTACAGAATATTCTATCTAGATACGACCTGGGTGACCCTATACAGTTAGACCAGGTCTACACTGGCACATTCGGGAAATCCAGCGGGTACCTGTCAGACAGCTAAAAACGTCTGAGCAGGTTTGCAAGGCTTTTGCACCCTACTCCTCTCTCCGCTAGCCCCACATGATCCAAACGTGACTCTAAGATAACGTTCCAATAGCCCATAAGCACTAAAGGACGAGACATTCCTAGGAAAACGTCCAGATGTTTGAAAAAAGTCCAGCTGTCCTACTCCTGTCGGAGCATAGACAGCCACCTGTCTGAAGGCATGCCCGTCGCTACTACTCGCATCCAAGACCACCAGCTTACCTTCTGGCTCCAGGAAGACAGTCCTTATCTTGAGATTCAGACCTCTCCGGATTAACACTATCGTTCCATCTCTCACTCCCGGTTGACATGGAGATAGATATATCTCGTATCCACCGAAAATGGGCATGAAAGCTTGTCGGTCGGAGATTCTGGTTTCACTAATAGCCACTACATCGACACTTAATGACCTGAGGTCGTTGAGTAGATGGCCTTGTTTCCAAGGCTACCCTAGGTCACGTGCATTTATATTGCCTAATCTGAGCAGGGTCATGTAAGATCAAAGTACAGAAGTGGAAGAGGGTACTTACTTAATGCTAATTATTGTTGGGTCCTTGTGGATAGAATGGGAAAGCATCAAGAGGAATATAAAGGAAATCGGAATAACGTTCCCAGTAGAGCTAATACAAAAGACTTACTCTCTTGGCACGGCCAGAATAATCAGGAAAGTATTAGATAGTTGAAGCATGACATGGTACCATAGGCTGCAGGTAGCAAGCTCGCTAGTTTCAGCAAAACCTGGCTTACAAATAGTAGTAGTAGTAGTAGTAGTAGTAGTAGTAGTAGTAGTAGTAGTAGTAGTAGTAGCAGCAGCAATCATTATATACAAACCAGCAGCCAGGAATGTGTTTAGTATGTCAGTTGGTCTATCCAATAGTGTTACACCGCTAAACTCAGTGGACATTTAAGCAATGTGATCGTGAATGGTTAATGAGTTGGATGTGGCCTGATGAAGGAGCAATAACTCCTGAAATATGCATATATATATATACATATATATACATATATATACATATAT
>NC_068984.1:75917356-75920525 GCF_001194135.2 Octopus bimaculoides
CACACACACACACACACACACATACATACATACATACATACATACATACATACATACATACATACATACATACATACATACATACATGAAACAAAAAGAAAGCAGCTCCGTATTAAATAAGGTATCGGCTAACATTAAATATCAATTGAATAAATATAAAAATACATATTTTCCCAATCAATGACAGAAAATCATTTAACAATATTATTGAAGATATTTTACGCAATATCTTCACGCGACTTCTTTCTAATAAACGCTTAGTTATTAGTATAACGTCTAAAATTTTAGTTTAAACTATAGCATCGTGGAGATAAGTATTGCTTTTATCTTCAATAATATTCTATCATTGAATGGGAAAATATGTATCTTTAAATTAATTCAATTGATATTTAATGTTAGCCGATACCTTATTTAACACTAAGTTAATAGTATAAAGTTTATCATTTTAGTTTAAACCAAAACTTCGATTAGATTAGTGTTGCATTTATTTCCAATAATATTGTTCAATATTTCTTTTTTATTTATGGGATAAATAAGTAGTTTTTTTTTATATATAATTTCTTTAATTATTAGTTAATATTCTAATTAAGGTTAAGTTAATAGTACAACATTTAAATTTTTATTTAAACTAAAGATTCGATTAGATAAGTCTTGTATTTCTTTTCAATAATTCTTTTAAATGTTTTTTTCTTTTATTTAAAGGTGATATAGTTATTTTTATATAAATTAATTTATATAAATGAATTTTTTCTTAGCTTATATTAAAATTAAAGTCATAATTATGCGCTCGTGTTGGAAGTATGAGCATTTTATGAAAATTCTGTTAAGACCTGACACTGTAAGGGTGAAAGGAGAGTGATTTTGGTTTGTGTCTTATCTTAAACGACTGGAATTTTTGAAAAACGCTTATCTTAAATGCTAAATGAGAACAAGCTGGCAGGGGAGAATGTCCTTTCACTATTACCGCTAACAAGACGATCGACCGAGGCAACATTTCCAATCCCGACCTGGAGGTGAACCAAGAGGTTATTCTATCGCTAGTGTGATGGATAATGAGCTGTACCGTGACATGGACGGATGACTAGAAGATGACTTCTGAGGCTCCTTTCATTGCCAGCTTAGGAAAGAGAAAACCCCGATGAATCGTTAAATAACAATGAAACTAGCAGCATCCTCATACCAAGTTGTGGAAAAGGCCCGTGTGGGCCTAGTGGGCTTAATATATATATATATATATATATATATATATATATATATATATATATATATATATATATAGTAATAATAACTATGTATATTGTATTATATATAATATACATACACAAGAACTCACCCTCAACCTCACTATTACGTTGCCATCTCCTTCATCATTGGCGCCTCTCTAAAATTCCATCAAAATTCCTCAAATCTTCATTTTGCTAATACATCTGTTAATTTTAGTTACCTCCCTTGCATTCGATTCTATTGCTATAAACACTTTCGTAACATCAGTTTTGAATGTCTATAATCAATGAAGTTAATCGGTTGGAATACTCGATCATTATTCACTGATAGATTATATTTAGCTGAGTGACATTACGAGACCAATTTTTGATACAAGGAAGCACAATTTTCTTTCGCTTGGTTCCTGAAGTCATCCTGAAATCATCATTCCAAGGTAATGAATGTCATAAATTTTAGATCATTAGCTTTTGGTTAAGAAGGTCATACATCTGAGGGCATAAAACTCGTAAATCAGAGCTCATAAAGGTCGTACATTTTAAGGTGATAAATGACATATATTTAATGTCATTTACGTCGAAGATTAAAAGACATAAATCTAAGATCAGAAAAATCATAATGATCATGAATGTGGAGTCATAAAGGTCGTAGATCTATGACCTTGCTATGAACTTCTTAAGAAGAAATCAATATACTACAGATAATACACTCAGACAACTATATCTTCTTACTAGTAATGTTGCTCCAGTAAGAACTTGTAGTTTATTGAAAACTTTGTTATTAAAGAGTGTCAGAAGCACTCATAATACTGCTTATTATTGCTTTGCATTGTTTCCATAAATTTCGGAAGTGACACGAGTACAGGATATTGACAAACTGCAAAGACGGTGAAATGCACATCTCTCGCTTTCACAGTCATTTTCGGGCGACTTCGTTTCGCCTAGCAGTGAAGTATATTATGTCTTTTAACACAAAGCATCTATAAAATAATTTTTTGCCGAACGAAAACCGCAGCTGCTAGCTTTTCAATGATACACATTTGTTAAGTATGTAATATAAATAATGATTTTGCTCTAGAACTGCAAACTGGATCATTCGAATTTTATTCAGCCTAAGTGGTGTCATTAAAAGGCTGTGTATTGTTTATGCTCTGTCTCAATATACTTCAGACAGACCGAATTGACTTCGTTTCATAAGTGACACGATAATGTGACATTGACAAACAGCAAAAATGGCGAAATGTACATCTGTCGCTCCGCGATTACTTCAGAAGAGAATTCGCATCTGAAGTATACTGCGCTTTCTAACACAATACGCCTATAAAGGGATATTTTCTTGGACAAAAACTGCAGCTTCTGATTTTCCAGCAACATGCAAACGTTGTGTGGCTTCGTGATGGGGGGGGGGATATTGTATTCATGATCATAAGATTGTGCTTACTATTTCCGAACTGGACTATGCATTTTGTTCTTGAACAAAACACTTCTTTTCGCGTTGCTCTACGATCACGTGACACACCAGGCACCTATACATGCAGTGTCAATTTGATGGAGGGAGTGAGAAAATGTACAGCACCAACATACGATTACTATAAACAAATCATTTTTGCAGGTTGTCCAGCAAGAAATTGCGGGAAGCCTCATTTGTCGTCTACGACTGAATGTCCACCATATATATGTAAGGAACGACCGTGCGAACTCAAAAAGGAGAAATGGTGACGAATGGAAAAACAGAGGACTCCTTTTATTTAAACGCGTCGCACGGTCGAACACAAAATTATATATATCAAATGATGATATACATGATATGTTATACGACGATAACATAGATGCCCAGTAATGAAAGACCACAACCGTATAAGATGAATAACAGAAATATTTATTGTGGCATTAAAGTGTATGTCTGTGTGAGAGTGTGAATGCGACATATAAGAACATAATCAAAGACA
>NC_068984.1:75921144-75930456 GCF_001194135.2 Octopus bimaculoides
TGGCCGCCGAGTTAAAGCTATTTATAACAAACTATCGGCTCCCGATGGCTTCAGAAACATACTCTATCACGTGACCTTATTAGGGGCCGTGATTGGTCAGTTTGCGTTCTGGCGGGAACGGTTCGAAGAAGTTGCCGCTTCGAATATTAATCAGTCACGTGATGACAAGGAGATGGGTTCTCCGCTACGCCCGCTTGTTTATATTTAAATGAGAAGATTGTATGTAATGGCGATAGTAGTTTTGTATCTAATGGCGATAGGTAGTTTCGTATGTAATGGCGATCGAGGTGTTAGTTTCACTACATATATATATATATAGTTGTCCGAAGGCGTTTTATAACTCATGGAAAAAAGAGGCACAATATTCAGAATAAGGTAACACAGTGGGAATATTACTTATTCAGAATTATAAATTATACTCCATGAACAAACACCAAAAGTGTTGAATGCCATTTCATACAGCTATGTGGTATTTGACAGTTAGCTAAAATGAACAGCCTCTTGTGATAGCATGGGTGAAAAATGTCGCTTTTAGAATTCAGAAAGACCCCTCGAATGAAGCAAATCCTTCAGAATAATTATTTCCCCCACCAAATAGTGTTTGAACCTTCCACTACAGTTGAAATATAGTGTGCACTTTTTCAGTAATTTCCAGTTGACTTTGTATGATGCAGCGTTTGCCTTCAACAAGTATGTGAGTTTTGATAGCACTATGACCATGCCTTTTTTAGTTCTTAAGAGAGCAATTGTGGTTATTCTTTCTATTTAAAAAAGGACCTTCTATGGTTCCAATATATCATTGTCTCTGTGTCATCCTACTGGACCTTTCGACATTGCCCCCGTCGCATATTCGATGGCTTCTGATTCATTAACTGTTTTGTGGTCATGTAGCGTTACTTTTGTATAAGCAAATAATGTCAGTGTTTGTTTTGAACGTATTAAATAAAATTTGTCATATATTAGGTGTGCATCTGAGATCCTCAAGGGATGTCTATTGAAGATGTTCTGTACATATGTCGGTGGAAAATGCTGTCTCTTAACTTAAAAACAATTCCTACCTACGCAAGTTTTAGCGTTGAGAGAACGAGGGGACAGACTAGATTACCTTGCAGTGATGTTCTCTTTCAGTGAAGCTTCGTTACTATAAGAAATCGTTGCGTCGAAGATCCTCTTACTAGACAGTAAATGAAAAATCCTCTTGCTAACGTACTTCACGAGGTTTTGAACTCTATGCTCGGATAGCAGGAAGCTGTACTAAAGTACATTAGTTTCTCGTTTGTTTTGCGGAATCGCTTTGTCCAAGGTTCAGTGTTAGATCTTAAGAGTTTATTAATGCCAGGTTTCTCTATTGCAATTCTAAGCCTGGGAGAAATGTGGACATGGATTAAGACTTCCTGAGCCTATCCAGAGTTTACACTTCTTACTCCATGTACATCAGAGCTGGTTAAGAAGAGTTTCTTGTCCAGTGTATCCAGAATAAACAGGCCTAGAACATCCCAGACGACCGCGCCGTCGAAGGTTCTTAACGTTAGATTGAAGGAGCCTCCCGGGTCCGTTCGCTTGATCCAAGCTGTTCCCTTTTCGAACATTAAGGGTCTCTCGGCGTGCATGATTATGCTTATCTCCTATCGCTAAGGTCGGGACAGTTTTTAACAAAGCTGAGAACGCCATATCTTTTAAGTTTTCCAAGCAGAAGCACCGCCTTGAAGGGTGCTAATCAAACATATCAACCCCGGTACTTACTTTTGATTTTGGTATTTACTCTATAGATTTCTTTTTGCCGAACCGCTAAGTTACGATGACCTGAACAAATCAACGCGCACACACACACACAAGTGTGTGTGTGTGTATGTGTGTGTGCGTGCGTGCGTGCGTGCGTGCGTACGTGCGTGCGTGCATGTGCGTATATTTGTGCATTCATGCACGTATACATGTATATACAACAGGCTTCCACACAATCTCCGGCTACCAAATTCCTTCACAAGGCATTGGTCGGCTCAAGGCTGTAGTAGAAGACACTTACCCAAGATACAACGCATGGTTCTGGGTTCAGTCCCACTGCGTGGCACCTTGGGCAAGTGTCTGCTACTATAGCCTCGGTCCGACCAAAGCCTTGTGGGAGGATTTGTTAGACAGAAACTGAAATAAGCCTGCCGTCTCGGGCGGACCAAGGCCTTGTGAGTGGATCTGGTAGACGGAAACTGAAGGAAGCCCGTCGCGCGCGCGCGCGCGTATGCATGTGTGTGTGTGTGTATGCGTGTGTGTCTGTGATTGTCCACATCGCTTGACAACCGATGCTGGTATGTTCGGCAAAAGAGTCTGATAGAATAAGTACTAGGCTTACAAAGAATAAGTCCTGGGGTCGATTTGTTCGACTAAAAGGCGGTGCTCCAGCATGGCCGCAGTCAAATGACTGAAACAAATAAAAGAATAAAAGAATACATATGTATGTATGTGTGAGTATGTGTGTGTGTGTGTATTTGCGTGTGTGTGTCTTTTTGTTTGTTTGTCCCCAGATCATCGCTTGACAATTGATGTTGGTGTGTTTACGTGCCCCTATAACTAAGCGGTTCGGCATAAGAACCCGATAGAATTTTTTAAAAATAAGTCCTGGGGTCGATTCGTTCCACTAAAACCCCCACAAGGTGGTGCTCCCAGCATGGCCACAGTCAAATGACTGAAACAAATAAAAGAATACAAGAAAAATAAATAAATAAAACAATATAAAAGTGGGTGAACCAGGCTTTTAAACCTTTTGGGATGTGTTGATCCCTTCCGACGTTCTCTGACTCTCATCTTTGTCTTCCCTTTGACATCCACCCTAGACCCTGTATACTGTTTCCCTTCTTCCCTAAAACCTCTCTATTTTTCCTTCTTCTACTTACCTTCTTTCACCATCTCGTATTTTTTTTTTCCTTCTCGCACTTTGCTCTCACTCATTATTATACTCCAACACATACACTCACATATACAAATTATACATATAATGCACCTCCTCCCATCCTCTATTTCTCTCTACTTGCCCGACTCCACTCATATATACACCACTGCTTCAAAGACAGCACATTGACCTGGCTTACAAGGTGTAATTTTGACGTCACAGGCCAATCTAAGGGAAATAACTCTGGAAGGACTAGGCCAATTGTTTCCTTTATCTTTTCCTTGTGTGTGTGTGTGTGTGTGTGTGAACTTTTTTTTTATTCCAATCAAGGATTCTTTGACATTTTGACCAAATGTCTTCTGATGAACCTACATTACACGAGAAACCAAGTTATGTTTTCTGGCCGGCCACGCGTGATGGCTGTATCCTTATAGAGAAGCAATTTTTTCTTATGAAGCCGTCCTGTAACTTTTTGGTCGTGTTTGGAGCATAACTTATGATACAGTATAACACACACACACACACACGCACAAAGTACATACATACATAAATGTGTAAATATGTGTGTACATACATACATACATACATACATACATACATACATACACATATACATACGTGTGTATGTATGTATCTATCTACCTATATATCTATCGTAATCTGAATGCAATCTCACGAACAAAACCAGATGTAGAGGGATTTATTATCATCAACATCACCATCATGATCATTATTTCATACACACACTCATGTATATATACATATTTATGCACATACATATATACATATATACATACATATATACACATATATACATATATATACATATATACACATATATACATACATATATATATATACACATATATACATATATATATATATATATATATACACTTTTATACATACATATATATATATATATATACACTTTTATACATACATATATATACATATTTATTAACACACACACATACTCACACATATATATAAGCAGAACAAAGTGACTCAGATGAAAGTAACATTCTCTTTTGTCGTTCAATTTTACTCAACCCATCAATGGGTCGTTTGAGTAAACCAATCAATAACGAACCTATAATGAATCCTGTAAACGGCTGAAAAGCAATGACCATTATTAATGCTTTGTCTTGTACTCCCGCATCGAGACCAGTTTCGTGCAATTATGAGGGCACGCTGGCAAAACGCCGCTCCTCTAAATGAAAACCTTACCTGTCATTGTGGTTTTGTGGTACGGAGCAAAGCAGGCCCTGCCGTCCACTCAAGAAAACACCTAGTAAATTATCCACAAGTACTCGAGCAAACTGAATTCTCAACGTGCTCCATTTTCCAAAAGGTTTGCAAGGCACCAGCAGGATAAATATATGTTGATGCTTTTTCATAACTTCATGCAAAACAGAGCATTCTTCAAAGTGGGATTCCATTGAGAGTATTTAACATGAAACATAAGGTCATCGAAAAGTATTAATATATATAAAGCCAAAACTTCTGGTGTTCAGACAATACACATACATTAAGTATGTGGTATTGCTACTGTTTTCATTGCTTGTGCGATGCCATTACAAGCCAGCAGATAGTTTATACACTATCTGTATATACTTCAGACCAGTGGTTTCGAGTTATTTCGGAAGTCACACGAGTACACAACATGGATAAGCCGCAAGTATGGCAAAATATGCTATTCATTGCTCTCGTGACTACTTCAATGACGATTTCGTTTTACCTAGCTCTGAAGTATATTGTGTTTGTGTTTAACATTATGTGTTTTTAAAAGGGTTACTGCTGGACGAAAAACCGTAGGTCCTGGCGTTTAAACACCACGCGTACGTTAGGTATGCAGTATTGATTAGGAGTGAAACGTATAAAAAAAAAGCATATATATAACCATAGATACTCTTCAACTTTCATGAGACGGTTTAAATTCGAACCCACTTAGCAATATTTTCTGTTGCACAACAATATGTCGCCAATACAAATATAAATTTTAAGAAAGTCAGTAAACAATCTTTTGTCAGTGAACAGATCGCGGTTTCAAAGCGACGAAAATATTTTGACACAAATTAAATTTAAATGTTGAAGTGAATCTAACGGTTTTTGTGTGTTTTTTAAATGGCTTATAAACACCTTCCACGCTGCAATTGTTTATATATAAGACGAAGACAGGTGTATAAACAAAAAACAGGTGTATTAGTTTCGGGCCTTGTACCTAGAGTAGAAAAAAGAAAAAGAAATCAACTCGCACATTACAAATACAATCCGTAAGTAGAACAGTAAAAATATGCAAAACTTTCTCAAGTTTCAAAAGTAACATTGTTTTTGTTATCTACATTCCAACGGTGGAGTTTTGTATCTTTGTTAGAAAGCAACTCCTTCCTCAAAAGAAGAATGTAATTAAAAACAGAAGAGAACATTCTTCAACTTCTATCTTTGATGAGATGATAAAATGTAACTAAATAAATGTTATACTCCTTGTAAGGAAAGTGATAAATAACATCTAACCTAATATTAACATATTACAACATTTTCGGGCTGATACAAACTCGTACACCGTTATTTAAAATATGTCGAGCCATCCACCTGAACGATTTTTATTAAAACTGGGCATAATTTTCAAGGGAAGCTACTTTTGTACATTACGATATATTTGGTAGTTATTTCCCTTGGTATGTAAATGATACATGGGTTCTTAATGTTTCCTTAAAAATTCAGATAAAATCTATACTCGAAGTATTTTGAGACTGTTACTTTAAATGATAAAATAATATGCACACTAATCACTAGGAAATGTACACCAGGAATTATTTGAAACCAATTATATACTTTCCTGACATCGTTGAAAGAGCGTGCATGATAAAAGTCTATTACCTTTACCTCTCTACTTGCTAACTACACACGTCTCGGTATATTACTTCTTCCAACTCGCGACATGTTTAAAAGTAATAATGAAATAAACCCTACCACTCCTGATGAGTTAATGACTGAATATTTGCTAATGACAGCCAATTAGCTTCATCTATATTTCTAACTGATCAATACGAGAAAAATATGTTGAATACATGTGTAAACAACAACCTCTACTGCAAAGCAGAGCAGACAGAGTAGTAACGACTTGATGAACTTACTGAATGTTTACAAAGATACTAAAGTATAGTATTTTATTGTTTATAACAGTGTTTCTCGGGCATTTCTTTTTTTTTTTTTTTTTTTTTTTTTTTTTTTGTACTTATTTTACTTGGATAGATCTTCACAGCCATTCGATGTTTTTAAAAAAATCCTATTATGTTTTCGTAATTAAATATCATTAGAAATCGTACAAAAATAATTATTAAAATATGTTGTGTGTTGAAGAAGTATAACCAATTCATTGCCATATGAACCCCGATTGAGAACCCTGGTTTTAATATATCCAAGTAATCAAAGGTTCCTTCATTGGCTCACCCCGAAACTCTACAAGCAATCCAAGGTGTACCGATTTTTGTTTGTGAAATATTCCGTAAGACAGTAATTAACTCAGTTCAATTCATCTTAGAAAGAAGGCACTTACGTAAAATGATGGGTTACTTGGAAATTGGATGAATACCGTTTCTATATGCTCCCTTCCATTTTGTATCGTGGTTGTTTATGACTATATTCGACAACTTTTAATAAGTGACAGAGGCTCTAAGTCGTGAATATTGCAACTGGATTCAAATTTAGAGTGCTTTATAGAAATACTAATTCGACTTCAGTAATTGATTAGTGCTGACTTCTTATAAACCCTAGAAGGATGCACGTTAGGATAGCATTGCCAGAATTTGAACTCAGAACGTAAAGGCCGTAATCAACTACTGAGGCATTTTGTCCAATCCCTTAACGATCCAACAAATCTACTAGAAATAGAAGTCAAATCTCTCTCATATCATCACACAGTCTTAAAAATAAAGAATACATAAGATAGACTCTGTCAGACCGGGCGATAACATGTCAAGCCGTCACTCTCGATTCACCTAGCTTGTTATGCTACCTTGAGTTTCAGAACCAACAACATTGTAGATAAAACAGACGTCAAATTTTGCTCTAATCACATCCTATCATCTTATGAGAAATAAAAAGGCCACATTGGATTATATAATCTTAAATTTTTTTATTAAATTAATGAAATTAGTATGGCCATAGTTGTAACGTCTTATATAAATAAGTTATATTTGATCAGAGATTGCCAAGGACTACATAACAATAACAAACCTCAAACTATTTCAGTATTATGTTCTGAATGAAAATCTCAGCTGCTAAAACCAGCCTAATTTCTTTTTCCTTTTCTCTCCATTTCAATTATTCTTATTACTTTTTAAATTCTTCCTTTCTTTCTCCCGTTCTTCATTTCTTTCTTTGCTTGTTCGTTTCCTACTTCCTTTGTTTCTTGATTTCTTTCTTCGTTTCTCCGTTTTCATCCTTTCTTCATTTCTCCGTTTTTATCCTTTCTTCATTTCTTTCTTCCATTTTCCTTACTTTGTTTCTTCGTTTCTTCCTCCTCTTTTCTTCTGTTGTCATGTTTTCGCTTATTTCGTTCTTTCCCTTCATCTTGTCTTCCTGCTTTCTTCCTTCTATCAGTCCTTCGTTTCTTCTTTCCTTTCTTATTTTATCTTATTCCGTTATTACTATAACTTCGCTGATTTTGATAGTCACCTCTAGTTCTTGGACTTGGAGGAGAAACAAAGGATTACAGTCATGGATAAAGTTGTTAATGATATTGTTTAATCCCAGATCAACCTTAACTGAACAGGCCTATAATCCAGCGAATCCATTGATTTCTAGATATTGGATACTTTTCCGACTACATTATCTAAATGTGTCCTTCCATTTTTAATATATGGTATGATTTGAAGGAGAGTTGGCTGCTACTTTTAGCAGGTCTACTAACCATGTAAGAGTCTCGTCTGTTGGCTCTATACTTTGTTCATTCTAAGGTGCGGAGACCATATAATTATCAATAGAAGTGACAAGTGAGAAGACACATGGGTGAAGTGGATCAACTACTGGCTGTATGGCGTTGGCGAATGAACCATTCAGCTGAATCGGTGTTATTTAGCTCCAGATCAATTTTATCAAGAAAGTCTATGACCAACGGTATTCAGGGCTTGACTTATCCCTCTTTTATTTCAGATATCGTGCAGGCATGGTTGTGTGAATTAAGAAGCTCGCTTTGCAAACGATGTGGTTTCGAGTTCAGTCCCTGTGCGTGGCACCTTGGACAAGAGTCTTCTATCAAGTGAATTTGGTAGAAGGAAACTGTGTAGAAGCGAGCTGGCAGAAACGTTAGCACGCTGGGCGAAATGCTTAGCGGTATTTCGTCTGCTGTTACGTTTTGAGATCAAATTCCGCCGAGGTCGACTTTGCCTTTCATCCTTTCGGGGTCGATAATTTAAGTACCAGTTACGCACTGGGGTCGATGTAATCCACTTAATGTCCTTGTTTGTCCCTTCTATGTTTAGCCCATTGTGGGCAATAAAGAAATAGGAAACTGTGTAGAAGCCCGTCATACATACATACATACATATAGATATATAGCATGCATTATACCCGTTGCACTCCCTCAATTTGGATTTTTCATTCATATTAGTAGCAACACTAGTTGCTAACCGTGATCGAAAAAGAAACTATCAACTTATCGGATTTCCTCATAACTTTGATATGGGGAGAAAAAAACGTGTAACTCCCGATGCTAATAAATTGTTATTGTTCCTTGTACACTGTCTACTTTTTGCTCTCTGTACTTGTCACTGACTACTTGAAGCTTATAAACACCCTACGCTTGGATCCCTGGATCGTACCCTTATATTAGTCGAGCAAATCGCCCCCATGGCTTATTCTTTGTAAGCCTAGTACTTATTCTATCGGGTTCTATTGCCGAACCGCTAAGTTAAGAGGTGCTACCTTAGTTCACTGGTAGTGAACAGCTGGCACCGTAGTAGATCTCCAGCGTTAGAAGCTGTGCAAAAACAATTAATAGTAACAACAACAACAACAACAATGATAATAATAATCCTTTCTACTAAAGACAAAAGGCCTGAAATTTGGGGGAGGGAACTAATCGATTACATCGACCCCAGTGTTTCACTGGTTCTTAATTTTTCGACCCGGAAAGGATGAAAGGCAAAGTCGACCTCGGCGGAATTTGAGCTCAGAGCATAAAAAGACGGACGAAATGTCATTAAGCATTTTGCCCGGCGCGCTAACGATTCTGACACCTTACCGCAATAATAATAATAATAATAATAATAATAATAATACTCTCGAGAAGTACGTGGAACAAATAGGGGCTGCAATAAGGGTGAAGCACTTGCAGAAAACAGCACTGCTTGGAACCACTCGAATACTCCGGAAGGTGCTCGAAAAATAAGGCGTGTTACCTTAGTTCACTGGTAGTGAACAGC
>NC_068984.1:75930494-75936346 GCF_001194135.2 Octopus bimaculoides
AATAATAATAATAATAATAATAATAATAATAACAATAACAATAACAATAACAATAACAACAACAACAACAACAACAACAACAACAATAACAACAACAACAACAACAACAACAACAACAACAACAATAACAATAATAATAATAATAATAATAATAATAATAATACTCTCGAGAAGTACGTGGAACAAATAGGGGCTGCAATAAGGGTGAAGCACTTGCAGAAAACAGCACTGCTTGGAACCACTCGAATACTCCGGAAGGTGCTCGAAAAATAAGGCGTGTTACCTTAGTTCACTGGTAGTGAACAGCTGACACTTGAAATACATCTCCAGCGTTAGAAGCTGTGCAAAGGCAATAATAATAATAATAATAATAATAATAATAATAATAATAATAATGCAATTTTTGGTATTGGTACCTGACGTTATACACCCATACAACCTACCCTCATGACAGATAAAAAGGCTAGGCTGAAAAAGAGAGTGAATGATGTCCTCTCATGCTGGCGTTCTGTGTACTAATACCGAAGGACTGCCAATAACAATTATAATGATAATGAATTGCGACAGAAGCAGTATTAATACCAAAAGGTAATATTTAGCCCCACTTCAAAGTGGGTATTGTGTTAGAACACAGAATACTGCGACAGTTGCCATGAGAAAACATCTCGTATAGACTTCTGGGGTACTACTAAAGCAGCACGGTCCCGTCCGCGCTAGCTAGTCGTGAATGGTCGATCCTAACCCTAAACACGTATTCATTTGCACACGCGGGTTAGGGATAGGGTTAGGGTTAGGGTTATGGATAGGGTTAGGGTTAGGGATAGGGTTAGGGTTAGGATCGACCACTCACGACTAGCTAGCGTGGACGCGCGACTGCGCGTTCGGGACCGTGCTGCTTTAGTAGTACCGACTTCTGGTGCATGATGATGAGAAGAAGAAGAAGAAGAAGAACTAATACTGGTAAGAACATCAAGAAACAAATACTACTAATAATAATAATAGCAATAATGATAATGATGCTGATGATGAGAGCAACGACAATTATGTTGATGAAAAACGAATAAATAAACGCTTGGGTGAAAACATAATTTGGAGTGTAGGAGTGTCGTAGGTGAAAAGAGAAGTTACTGACAATAGACTTCTAAGGCAAGCAGCCATGCGGTTGTGATAATGATAAAATAATAAAATTGTCGTCGACGACTGTTGTTTGATATGCATTCCACTGGAGCCTGTTAAAGAGGATCAACAGATAAAAATATACATCGCAACATAGAAATAAGTGAGAAGGGAGTAAGAAAATGTGCATCAAAGCACATATCATAGACCATCGAACCTATGAGTAGTGGAAGGAGGAGAATAAATTTTTGAAGAAAATTTAAGTAATTTAATAATTACATATGTAACACGTGTGGCGGCCCCAGTGGTTAGGGCAGCGGACTCGCGGTCATAGGATCGTGGTTTCGATTCCCAAACCGGGCGTTGTGAGTGTTTATTGAGCGAAAACACCTAAAGCTCCACGAGGCTCCGGCAGGGGATGGTGGCGAACCCTGCTGTACTCTTACACAACAACTTGCTCTTACTCTTACTTCCTTGTTGTGCCTGTAATTCAAAGGGTCAGCCTTGTCACGCTGAATATCCCCGAGAACTACGTTAAGGGTACACGTGTCTGTGGAGTGCTCAGCCACTTACACGTTAATTTCACGAGCAGACTGTTCCGTTGATCGGATCAACTGGAACCCTCGACGTCGTAAGCGACGGAGTGCCAACAACAACAATATAACACGTATAAATATAAAACCACATTAAGATACAAATACAAAACGAAAAAAAACACAAACATGAGCAAAGAAAGAAAATAGAAAAGGGAGAAGAAAGAAAGAAAAAAGCATCAATTCAACATTAAGTGCTTCACTTGGTCGCACACCACAAGGTTCAACGAAAAGGGACGATGGTGAGGCTAAGGCGTTGGACCAGCCAAGCACTCTCACGGACATCACCTGACATCTCGATAAGGAGAGCCGCCATCGATGACAAGAACTTCACTGTTAGTGGCCCAACCTCTTCAAATGTCCCAACGCTACAGGCTGGAAGAAATGGTTCACTGATAAATGAAAGCTGAAAAGGCGAAAAAAAAAAAATTTTTTAATAAAAAATAAATAAAAAAGCTGAAAATGTAAAAATGTAAAAAAAAAATTAAACGGAAAGGAAAAAATAATACTCGAGAATTTGTTGGAACAAGTGCTCTAAGAAATAGAATAAGATGGAATTTTAGCATGATTAAGTATTAAGTAAACGAACAACTTATTTGTTCACTAATTAGTAAATTAGTTAATTAAAACTCTTGTCTCGAAAGGTGTAGAGTTAATAATGTAACTACTTGAATGGCAGAAAAGAAGGAAACGAAGTGTCGTTAGGAGTGAAGTATAATGGGTTATAGTGGAACAAAATTGTTGGTACCGTATTTGATGTAAGTTAAAGATGTAAACCGAATACTCGAGTGATGCGAAAAGAAACCGTCCATTGCTATTACAAATACATTGAAGCCTGTCAAAAGAAATGCTACATAGCGGTATAACGAGGCTGAAGATGATGACGGGTTGTTTAATAGGGTTAATGGAGAAGTGAGACGAAACAAAAACGAGAAGAAATAGGCTAATTATGGGTGTAGCTAAAGGTTCGATGGGAAAACGCTAGACAAAACGATAATGATGGATACGAGTGAAGAAGTGAAACAGATCCTTGTACTTGCGGTATATTACGTGAAAATGTGTATGATTCAAATAGTTAGGGAGAAACAATAACGATAACTAATTTAGAAGGGCCAAGGTGAGTAATAAGGGAATAAAAAGTAAATTAAGGGGCCGGGATTACATTTTATGTAACGTAGAAAACCTTAGAAGCAGAAAGCGATACTCCATCCATTTGGAAATAAATGAAGTCGTATGGAAGATTGGTGGTTAAGGGACTTAATATAGCTTGAAATGAAATTTAGAAAGAAAACTTACAAATGTAGTATTATAGATTTAGGGTGAAGAAACCCTAAATCTAGTGCGAAAAAACTTAAAAGTTAAAAGGAAGAAAGAATATAAGAATGGAGAAGTAAAGAAGTGAAACCCTCCAGAAAAATTGGATAATCCATCCTCGAGTATTGAGAATGACATTTAAAGAGAAATAAAATTTACGTGTAAGGGTTAAAATTAGAACTGATATTTTGTATTTAACATTGGGGTACTTATATCTTCGTGTGTATACTTGTATATTTTTCATACTTTAATACTTTTAAATCTCGTGATTTTATATCCACATGATACATCCTAACACCCAGTATTCAACCATGTCTATGTCGTAGCTTTTACACGTTCTTGTTATATTAATATATTAAGTTATACTGTTTTGTTTTATTTTATGTCTCTCTAACGTTTACATATGTCATATCATTTTTTTAATTTCCTTGAACTTCATTGCTGACATACTATTGTTGTTGTTGGCACTCCATCGCTTACGACGTCGAGGGTTCCAGTTGATCCGATCAACGGAACAGCCTGCTCGTGAAATTAACGTGCAAGTGGCTGAGCACTCCACAGACACATGTACCCTTAACGTAGTTCTCGGGGATATTCAGCGTGACACAGTGTGACAAGGCTGACCCTTTGAATTACAGGCACAACAGAAACGGGAAGTAAGAGTGAAAGAAAGTTGTGGTGAAAGAGTACAGCAGGGTTCGCCACCATCCCCTGCCGGAGCCTCGTGGAGCTTTAGGTGTTTTCGCTCAATAAACACTCACAACGCCTGGTCTGGGAATCGAAACCGCGAGTCCGCTGCCCTAACCACTTGGCCATTGCGCCTCCACTGACATACTATTAATTTGGGTGGAAACGGCGCAGGAGAGTGCATATCGGAAGCCATGCCATATTGGAAGGGTTCAAAAGAGTTATAATTTTAGTTCCGTTCCTAAACGATAGAAATTACTCTAAAATTGCCGTTAGATACTGGTAAGTTTGACAGATGCGATCCCTTTCTTTTTTGACTACCTCACTTTTCTATACAGTATCAGACTTTTTGCAACTCAGTTTACCGGAATTGAGTTATATCAAGATCGTTTAGATCTTAAGTTAACAACCAAGTCAAGGAATGGACTAAACGGAGTATTAACATACCTGAAGCGTTTTGTTTGGGTGTTAACGTCGGTTGCTTTTTTATAGATTGTTGGGTTTAATATACATTTAATGTATATTTTCAGAAAGGTCATTCGAATCAGAGATGCAGTATTAAATGTGGAATTATATAATATCAAAGCTCTCCTTGAAGATTTGAAGAAGTTGCAGAACAACTGGAAAAAAGTTCTGGAATGAAGCCAAAGAGTTAGCATCAGATCTTGAGACAGAAATTGAAGAATGCTCATATGGAGTCTAGGTCAAGGGAGAAAAGGGTGTACGATAACACGACATAAGAAACCAACTTGACAGATGATTCGCCATAAGAGGCCTACTTTAGGAAACCTATTTCGTGTTTTAATTGATAATGCTATTGCAGAATAACTCTACATTTTAATATTGTTGGGTGATTGGCTGAAAGTTTTGTCATCTTGTAGAAATAGCCCACAATGCCAAAAAGTGAGGGAGTAAAAAAACCCGAAAGCATAGAAAGTATCCCACTAAACTTAACGTCGAAGATTTTGCATAAATATAACATCAAATACACCTCCATCCTTACTGTAATTTGTTATAAAATCAATTTTACCGTCTAATGATAGAATATTGTAATGGTATGTTGTTGGACTATTTCATTTCAAAATTGTTTCCCTTTTTGATGCTAAGCTTTCGTAAATATGTTTGAAATTTGATTTCAGGTTGTAGAACTATTAACATTCTTTCTATTTTACAGGTTTCTCATATTCCTTTTAGAGTAGATTAACGCATATTTGTTATTACATAGTTACATCATTTGCATACTACGTTAAAATTCTATTGCATAAGTCACTGAAATCTTTATAAAATAATGAAATGGAACAGGGCTGTAACGTATTTTTTAAGGAGGGTTTCCATATATTCACGGGCTTCTTGGTTTTCCGTAACCCCGACTGAGTGGTTCAACGTCAGTTTAAAGGTTCTGCATATATTCATGTAAATAATAAATACAATCCTACATACGTACATGTGTGTGTGTGTGTGTAACAAACATATATATTTACATCTATACATACGTACGTGCAAACATATATGCTAGCTGTCGTCTCGCTATGAAGTATGGTCGCCTTTTGAGCGCCTTTATTTTTGTCCATAAGAAAATCAGTACCTTCCTGTTATGGAATTCCTCAATGATGAAGACATACATCGGTACAGCAAGACAAAGACTGCACCTCCAAAACACTGACGGTTCTTCAATAGAGAATGCAATCGCGCGGACGAACAGCGAATCGTGAATGCTCCTAACTAGTCTCCACATTCCGTGTGCCCCTCACAGGCAAGGAAACATCAGAGATGATGGTATTTTAATGCCGCAGACAAGCATGGTACATTGACTGCTTCATCGAATGGCCTGCCGTTTGTTTGTAATTTCAAGATTCAAGTCTTGACACGCACTTGAGAAAAAATAAATAAAAGGCGCAAAAAGTATTAATACATCAAATTTTCTAGTGACAGACGTTTGTACAACACGTGTGCTACTCTCTACATTGTCTACAACACGGGTGCTACCCCCTAAACCAGCAAAAATAGACAAGTGTGCCAGAGACTACAAACAACGCATGTTTCAAGTATCATTTTCCTATGTGTATTTACATACAGCTATAAGTACACACACACACACACACATATATATATAGTGCGCATACATACGCAGTATCGGATAGC
>NC_068984.1:75937172-75941608 GCF_001194135.2 Octopus bimaculoides
ACACACACACACACACACACACACACACACACACACACACACACACACACACATATATATATAGTGCGCATACATACGCAGTATCGGATAGCCGTTGACTGTGTTCAGGTCTCGTTTTTCATCCCAGTTTGTACAAAAGTCACCCTTCTTACCAGGCAAGCTTGGTGATGCTACTGGTTTAATCACCAAACACCCAACTGGGCAACAAGTTGTTTTGAGTTTACATGTTACTAGCAGCGCTCACAAGTAATCTGACAAAATATTCAAATACATGTAAACAAATAAAAGGTATATGTATATACATACATCTACCCACATCCATCATTGGACTATTCAGTCTTGAAAGACTGTGATAAGTGCCACTGAGACAGTAGCAAGACCAATTTCTATTATGGCATATTGAAGACGATCAGCCTTTTATAGGTTCAGAACGTTAATCTGTAATGATTGGTCATCTTACCTATCATGTGAGTTTTGAACATTGGTTGAATCCTGTGCTTTGGTTGATTGAGTATTGTGCGGGATATGGATCGAGCAAGGGTCCAATAACTTTGCGCGTAATACATTCTCAAACAACTAATCTGAATGTGTGCTGGGGTCTACCCTCCTATAAATATGTGTAACAAATCATTTATGAGCAGAGGGATGTGTGATTTTCATGAAGGCGAGTCATATTATTTTCCAGAACAAAATTAATATAACCAATGCCGGCTCGAACTGAATTATCCAAACGATGGATGACCTATACAACCACCAGAATTTGTGTTGTTTTATTTTGTCCATTGTACTATTTAAAGGAAGAATAAAGTCTCACTGCTATTTCTAAAGTTTGTTTCTTGTATTATTTCCACGAGTGTGCACACAACATTTATTATATAATGGTATGCAAGATTCCGTAGTAAAACTAAGGGAGACTTTATACAACGCCGTTAAAAGACCATGTCAGAGTTCAGACCATCTTCTTGCCCATTCCGCAGGCTTATTCTCTCTGCAATAATGACGAGGTCTAAAAGAAGAAATGAGTAGGTCACGTAAGTACTCAGCAGTGAAAATAGTGTCTTGAGAAGAGGTCAAGGACGCCCAGATTAGTACTGAGTATACTGCTCCGTGTGATCAAAGTTACAAGAACAATGCCGCAAAAAGTATCAAACTGTCTTAAGGATTCTGGACCCAGACTTCATTTTATGACTAACTTCGTTTGACTGTTTCGTGGCTACAGTCTTGAGACAGTAAAGATTTCAAATCAGAACTGTCCTTCTATATGCATATATGTACTTATACTTACACACAAACACATACATACACGGTCACACACACTCATACGCTAAGGCTAATTATAGTGTTCCCTGTGGAATGTCTCGCTATATATATATATATATATAGCGTTTAAAAAAAAAAAAAAAAAAAGACGAAGACGGGGTGTGTAAACAACAAACAGATGTATTAGTTTAAAGTCTTTTATGTTTCGAGCTTAAGCTCTTCGACAGAAAGGAACACAGAACTAAACAGGGAGAGAAAATAGAAAAAGGTATAGTGGCTAGTGATCTATCATGGCGAATGCCGGACAGAGGGGTCACACAGGAGAGCTAAGAAGAAGGGGAGATAATAAAGTAGTGGGGATCCCAAAACGAAGGTGCGCGTGCGTATGTACTGAGAGCCTGGAAGGGGGCTGGTAACATTGACGTGTGCGTGTATGGATGATGGTGTAGGTGCTGTGAAGTGATCAGTGCTAGTGTGTTCGGGGTGGTATGGGGGAAGCAAGGCTGGGGGTCTAAGGGATGATGGGGCTGGACTGTGTAGGTTTAGGGTAACGAGGGAGGGGTGATGATGAAGGGATAAGGTAGGTCGGAGTGAAGTAGGTGCCAAAGCAAGAGAGGAAAGAGGAGAAGGGTTCGATGAAGATAGGAGGAGAGTTGAACCCATGTGGCGCGAAGACAGAAGATTAATACCTGCTCATGGCGAAGATGGGAGTCCAGATGGCCTCTGTGCAAGGACAATCCTAACACAGACAGGTGTTGTAAAGAGTGACCGGAAGAGCGGAAATGGCACAAGACCGGGGTGTCGTTGCCAAATCGGATGTCTCGGAGGTGTTCCGTGAACTGGTCAGCCAAGCGGTGTCCCATTTCACCAATGTATAGAGAAGGACAGAGAGAGCAGGAGATGCAGTAGATGATGTTGCCAGAAGTGCAGGTAAAGTAGTCAGTGATATAATAGGGTCAATGATGGGTGCTTGTGAGGAGGGTGGTGTTGGGGAGGTAAACGTAAGTGTGGCAGTGTGGGTAGGGAGCAAGGGAACGAGCTGGATTGGGAGGTTGGGTTAGGGAAGAAGCTGTGAACCAAGAGGTCTCGTAGGTTGTGGGCTCGTTTGAAGGAGGGGAGGGGTCAGTTAGGGAAGATGTGCGAAGTGGAGAGAGTCGGACTGATGTTGCCGGAAGGCTTGGAGAGGTAGGTTAGAGGAAATGGGAGACGGGTGTGGAGGGAGAGAGCAGATGCAAGGTCCACGGAATATGAAGTAGCAAGCCATGTGTTGAGATTGAGTCTCAAAGTCATGGTTGTTACTGTAAGTGTGTGCATGTGGATAGGAGCTAGTGATTTTGACATGTGTATGTGTGGGTGTGTGGATGATGGTGTGTAGTGTGGATGCTGGGAAGTGGTCAGTGTTAGTGTGTGGGGATGTGAGGGTGGGGTGTATATATATATATATATATATATATATACACACACACAGTGTTTGGGCTAAATTTGATGATTTTTATGTCTTCTTTTTTTCAGGAACAGCTTGATGTATTGATGAAAAGTCAACAGCACTGGAGTGCATAACGATTAAAGTTGTAGTTGAGAAAAAATTAGTTGATATGGAAGATTGGAAGAGGGTTGAAGCAGGATTCAGCTCTTTGCCATGCCTCCAGAAAGAGTTAGAAGTGGTTATTGGAGAATTTCCATGTCTTCACCAGCTCCAATTTTCTGGCCTCCTAATTCCTTCGATTGTGATCCTATGAGTTACTATTGTGCGACATGGTTGAGAAAGATAGCAACTGTTCTGCTTGCAACACCAAGGCCAAGCTGGTGACCAAGATCAAGAAGGCATTCAAAGATCTTACCAGGGACACAGAGAGGACCACTTGCACCAGGTTCCAGAGCCATGTTGAGCTGAGGTGCACCTGCTTTGAGTAAACTGCTTTCTCCCAACCATAATCTAGTTGATATTTTTATTTTAAAATAGTTTTAGTTTTTGATGGAATATTGTGTTTTCTTTTCCTTTTATGCAAACTTTCAAATTTAGTCCAAATGTTTGTGTGTGTGTGTGCACCTACATGTGTGCATGCACCTGCACATGTGCATACAGTGTGTTTGTGTGTGTTATAATAAAACACACAGCTGATTCTCCAATAAAATTAGATACAAAAAAACAATAAAAGCAACAAGCATAGGTAAGAAGAATATTTTTTGGAACAATCCAGATGTTAATCTAGAAGTAAGAGCTAAAATAGCTAGTGAAACCCTTAATTTGATGCATTACAATATACCACCAGGACATAAGTATAGTAAATTATTTAATAGGAATTGTCTAATTGTATAAATGAGATAGTAGGGTATATATATCTCTTGACTATCAGATATTGCTATACATCACTAGTCACAATGCACATTGCATTGTTTTAGATTTTGAATAATACAATCCTGCTGGTTAGGTGATCAGAAGGCTATTTTGTCATAGGGTTACCCATTTACAGGTAAGTGAACTGGAACAACATGAAATGAAGTGCTTTGCTCAAGTACACAACGCACCACCTGATCTTGGAATCGACCTATGATCTAGCAATCGAGAGTGCGATGCTCTAACTACTAGGCCATGTACCTTCACTCAGTATGTGTGTGTGTGTGTGTATTTTTTTTATTTTTCACTTGCAGATCATGGACGAAGGAGCTGTGCCCATGATCTTTACAAGTTCTCTTAGATTGGTGAGATTGATGCCATTAATATTCTTCTTGAATCTTTGTAAGTAAACACCGGCAGAAAAAATAAGAGCAGGGAGAGAAGTTCAAAGGGCTGCTATTCTGGGATGGACTGAATAAGTTAATTAGTGTCAGGCCTAAGAGGTTAGACTCAACAAGGTATGGAAGGAGTAGAGATGAGTGAGACAGGAATGCCTGAGTGGATATCAATAGAGAGAGATATACAAAAATATATAAAGGGAGAGAGATAAATGAAGATAAACTGAGGGATATAGATAGAATAAGAT
Source organism: Octopus bimaculoides (assembly GCF_001194135.2). Classification (NCBI taxonomy): domain Eukaryota; kingdom Metazoa; phylum Mollusca; class Cephalopoda; order Octopoda; family Octopodidae; genus Octopus; species Octopus bimaculoides. The sequence goes on from NC_068984.1 coordinate 75,941,417, forward strand.
ATAGACAGAGTAATGTAGATAGAATAGGATAGGTAGAAAGATATAGATAGAATAGGATAGGTAGAAAGATATAGACAGAGTAATGTAGATAGAATAGGATAGGTAGAAAGATATAGATAGAGTAATGTAGATAGAATAGGATAGGTAGAAAGATATAGATAGAGTAATGTAGATAGAATAGGATAGGTAGAG
>NC_068984.1:75941701-75944783 GCF_001194135.2 Octopus bimaculoides
AGATAGGATAGGTAGAAAGATATAGATAGAATAGGATAGGTAGAAAGATATAGACAGAGTAATGTAGATAGAATAGGATAGGTAGAAAGATATAGATAGAGTAATGTAGATAGAATAGGATAGGTAGAAAGATATAGATAGAGTAATGTAGATAGAATAGGATAGGTAGAAAGATATAGATAGAGTAATGTAGATAGAATAGGATAGGTAGAGTGTTATGTACATAAAGAGAGAAGACTGATAGAAGTCTTCATCAGAGCCAAGAGCCACACACATGAATAATTAGAGAAAGGCAGACAAAAGCCTTATTTTTATTTAAAGATGCATATTGTCCTATTTATGAACTCGCCAAATATGAGTCAAAAATTAGGATGAGAGGAAGAGAAAGAGAGAGACAAGGAAAGTGAGGGAGGGGTGGGTGGGTGTGGGAGAGATAGACAGACAGAAGATGGAAAGTAAAAATATTTTAGTAATTCTTGTGGCTTGCTAAATCCCTGAAGCAGAAAAGGACTGCGTAATACAATGAGTCCTTCATTTCAGTCTATTTATCTTATTAGATCTAGACAGGCCCTGGTTCTTATTACAGGACTGCAGATTATGATGATGATGGATTGTTGTTGTTGCTCCTCTTCTTCTTCTTCTTCATCGTCATTCTAGTATGTGACCTTGAAATTTCTAACAACCATCATGTGTGTATATAAATAACTAATCAACACTACATTTGTGTGTGTGTGTGTGTGCATATATATATATATATATATACACACACACACACACACACACACACACATACATTTCTCTTCTGTCTCTCTTTTCTCTCCACTCTCTTTTCTTCTTCTACCTTCTTTTCTCTCTCTGTCTCCCTTTCATCTCTCTTTCTCTCTCTCTTTCTCTCTACTCCTCTCACCCTCTCGTCTCACTGAAGATTACAGGTCACTAACTAACCTTTATTACATAGTAATCTGCATGTTTTCTACAAGATAAAAGCCTTCTTTTTAGTTGGTAAAGTAACTCTTCTGACTTCCAACCAAAAGTTCCGATGGGGAAAGAAATATGGTTCTGATAACTAGGAATCATGTTCTTTTGCAATAAAATAAGAAATATTGATTTAAGAGAGATGACAGAAAATCACAGGCTGGTAGCTAACATGTCATCTGTTTTTCTACCAGGAATAATTATTTTCTTTGCATGCTCTTCTACATGTCAAATGTAATCATTTCAAACTCTCTTTTTTGTATATGAAACCATATATCGATAGAAGTAAATGTAAGCATATACAAACAACACACAGAGACAGAGATATATGCATATATATATATATATATATATATATATATATATATACACACATACACACACTCACACACACATGAGCGGGTGCTGAAAAGTTCCTGGCTTTGGGTGAAAGAAAATACTGGAGGATGCATACAAACATACACATACACACACATTTTTGCATGTATTTGTGTATGTATTTGTAAGTATATATGTAAATATATCTATATGTGATTGAACATTCATGTCTTTAATTTTGACAACCAAATAGCCAAATCAGCATTTTCTCTATCATCCTCATCATCATTTGATGTCTGTTTTTCCAGACTGGCATAGATTGAACAGGTCTGCTTCAATAAACTACCTCACCACTTGTCATTATCCTTCAACCATTTGATATATACTGCAACAGAGAAAAAATCATCAAACTTTGTTATGTATTTATGTACTTCATTATTTTTTTATTTATATATATATATATATATAATATAAATTTGACATGGGCGAGCGTTGTATTCTTTCTTGTCTTGAGGTTCACAGCCAAACGGCTGGGTGGATTTGCGTGAAAAATGGCACACATGTGGAAACGGGTGTATAGATTGGAATGTAGTTTGTATTTTTTTCCTAGCCCCCATAGTTACCGAGAAAATTGATTAAAACAACCTGCGTGCATGTGTGTGAGTGTGTGTCACTGAAGCCATTCATACATACATACATAACCACTCTCTCTCTCTCTCTCTCTTTGTCATTCACTACAAAAACTGAATGAAAAAACATTTCAGTTATCTCTCTCTCTTTCTCATATATACACACACACCATCAACATTACTCTCTCTGTCTCTTCACACACACTCACAAAAGCAATTCATATACACACCATACATTCTGTCTTGCACACCCCATCAAACACACACACACACACACATGCACACACATCAATTCTTCCGTCTCACGCAACTTCAAAAGAACTTCACTGATACAACCATGTCTCTTTCGCTTTCACGCTGACTTCAGAAGATCCCTTTTTTTCCTCAACCACATATTAAAAAAATATTTTCACTTGTCCGGGCATTGCTATTACAGACAAATTCACAACAATTCGACTCGAGAGATAAACACAAACCACCTCGTGCTGACTGCAAAACTTCCGCCAAATTATCTGCAAAAACACACACACACATGTCCATTTCACATATCTTCTTTCAATTTCTGCTCTCTGATTAGACAGACGCTCTCAATACAATAGCACTCAGCTACATTATGTTCTCTAAAAAGATACGTGACTATTTTTTCTATAAGCGTACAAGAATGACTTATTCCATACTTCTTCACTTAGCTTTTATCTTCACTTTCTTAAATTGAATACGTCTGCTATTAAGTTGCAGAACTTTGGCAGTACAGTTACAAATCATTTCTGCTTTACTTCTTACATTTGATTAAAGCTTTTTCTAATGTAAATCCCCTCTTTGTTCCGCCATTAAAAGAACCAGTTGCTCACACAGCAACAAGGGGACTACAGGATGACAGTCAGCCAAAACTTTCGCTATGCTGTCTCTCTTCTTTCACCTCTTTGTGGGGTTAATTATCTTCATCTTTAGTTACAGTTTCTCATTCAAACTACATAATATGCAGAATTGCCGCATTAATACAGTAGGGTGTTTTGAGGGAGATTTGGCTGCTATTTCTACCAGGTCTACTTACCATGTAAAGGTCTGAACTTAATTTTCATTCACAGATTTGCATTTCAAAAATTCAACATAATCTTTTCCATAAATCAACTATCATAAAAATTTTCTACCATGACCTC
>NC_068984.1:75945150-75945633 GCF_001194135.2 Octopus bimaculoides
ACAGAAATGTTTTGAAATTTTTGTCTGAATCATAATGTCCGTATTTTTCTGCATATTTACAAAAAAAAAAAAGAAATTCTGAAAAAATTTCAAAATGAAGGAAATGGGGGTTGAGGTGGGGGTAATTTAGAAATGTCGATTTTTGCCAATTTTTTTGCAGATTCGTATTCCCCGAAGCTGAAAAGGGGGGTTTCTGTCGAAAAAAAAAGAAAAAATTTCAAGAAAGGGTGGGTTTTTTTTGGTGATTTGCAGTGCTGTTCATAGGGGTTAATTCGTATCGGTGACCTTTCTCGACCAATCGCAGGCTAACATCTTCAATCAATCTCAAATTCAGACTCCAATGGTCAAAGATTAGCTATGCACTTGAAACTCAGAGTACTAAGGATTCTGATTCAAACTGTTTTGATATATCTATCTAATATGTGAGCGTGTGTGTATACACACACACACACACATACACACACACACACACACACACACACA
>NC_068984.1:75945643-75949186 GCF_001194135.2 Octopus bimaculoides
CACACACACACACATACACACACACACACACACACACACACACACACACAGAGGACATGGGCAGCATGGTCTTTTAGTATGCATGTATTTGGTTGGAAAGAGGGTCCTGTTGTCTTTTTTGCTCTGATCACTTCAAGGATATTTGTTTCAATACTTACTGTAAAATAAGGATTATTTTTAACATTCTAATGCATTTTTTCTTCCTTTGCAGATTACTTTATGCCATAGTGGTTAAACCTGTTTCAATTTTACCCTTTTAAAATGTGTTCCAAATTAACCCATATCAGATACTGTACACTGTATAAATTCAAAAGGTGCTCTTCAGCAACAGAAGCAGCAAGAAATATTCTTTTTATTTATGAAAATACAGCTTTATGTGTCCAGGTATGCCATGGTGGTTTGGCTAGTTTTGCTCAGGAAATTTTCCTCTTGCAGACTTCCATGAATCTGCACTACCAAGTTTTTTCAATAATGAGCTTCTGAAAACTGTAATTGTGAAAGATAAAGCAAACTTCATTAGATTAGCAAAACAGATCAATTCCAGACACACTTCAATCATAAAACACCTTCATGACCTAAGAAAAGTAGCTAACCTTGTCAAGTGAGTCCCAGCTTAATCAAAGAGCTGCACTCTGCTCATCATCAAACAGCTACCAAACCTTTCCTGAATAGAATTATCATATTGCAAGTGAGGAAAAAGTGGGTTGTCTATAATTATATCCAACAAAAGCAATAATGGTTAGCACCCACTAAAATCCATCCTCAAACTAGGGCTACACTCCATACCTCACACATCAAAAGAAAAAAATATGCTTTGTCCTAAACCGAAACAGTTAATGCCAAGAAGTATTGTGGATTGGAAGCATCCATCACTGGTCAGTTGTAAAGGTGAGTTGCTCTTAAGCAATAATATAAGACCATATGTTGCCTAAGTCATCCAGGAAAAGATTATGATACTAAATATGGAAATTATTTGCTTCATCCTCCTTACTCTCTTGTTTTTGATCTATCTGAATATCAGTTTTTCAGATCATTGTAGCATTATTTAGGGTGACAATGCTCGATATCATTATGAAATAATATTGAGGGTTTTTTTTGCTTTGAAACCTGATGAGTTTTGTGTCTGAGGGATCAACAATTTGTCCTTATCAATAATGAGAGAAAATATTATCTTGATTAAATAAATCATTTAATACCATAGCAGCATTTGTTTCTTGCCCATCTTGAAATGTAACAGGACTTTCTTTCCAACCAGATATTACACACACACACACACACACACACACACACACACATACAGAGGTTGGACAAACTGATAGAAAATAAAGCACCCATTACTTTTGGAAATATTTTTACAAACTGTAAATCGTCAAAGCATGGAATAAACTACCTGTGACTATTGTTAACTATTACAATACAGTATCTTTCAAAAATTCCATGCTTCCCAAAATTTACCAGAACTACTTCTGACATAAACACACTTTTCTCTTTATGATTCTTTTACTCTTTTATTTTCTTGTGTTTTAATGCTGTGTACTAATTCATAATTCTGGCTGTCATTATAGTTTCTTTACATGGCTTTATTTCTACATTTTGTCCTCACTTCTACCATTCGTTAATGAGTTGCACTTTATCTAATAAGTGCATCATCATCATCAAGACAGCAGTCTGGTTGAATCATTAGCATGCTGGGAAAAATGCTTAGTGGTGTTTCATCCATCTTCATGTTCTGATTTCAAATTCCATCAGTTGACTTTACCGTTTATCCTTTTGGGGCTGATAAAATAAGTACCAGTTGAGTACTGGGGTCAATGTAATTGACTTACCCCTTCCCTGAAATTGCTCGCCTTGTGCCAAAATTTGAAACCATTATTATTTTTATTATTGTTGTTGTTGTTTTTTCTTCTTTCTTTAAATTTTCTTCCATTTCTCACCAAGTGTTTTCCATACACCTAGGGCAGAGAAGCTCATTGTATGCATTCCCAGTTTACACACGCAAATTCACAGGTAAAATACGTATTTAAAAAAAATTAATAAATAAATAAATTCATGAATGGAAGTTGTTTTCACTGCGAAGTTGTTTTCCTGTAGGGATGGTAAGCCTGGTATCATTTTCAAATAGGTTTCGGTACCCTTTTTTTTTATCATTCCTAGAGATCCTACAATCACTGGTACGGTAGTCGCCTTGAGATGCCACATTTTTTCAATTTCTATTAGCAAATTTTATATTTACTGATCTTGTCAACTTCTTTCACCGCTATATTATGATCGCAAGGAATACTCATGTCAATTAATAAACACATCTTTTTTGTCTGATCTTTCATAATAATATCCGGTTTATTAGCTTTTATAGTTCTGTCGGTATGTACAGGGAAGTCCCAGAGAATCGACACATTTTCTCCCTCAGTCACAGCTTCAGGATGGTGTTTATACCATTTGTCAGCGGGTTATTGTTATTATTATTATTATTATTATTATTATTATTATTATTATTCAGGCAGTGAGCTGGCCGAATTATTACCATGCCAGACAAAATGCTTAGTGGTATTTCTTCCAACTTTATGACCTGAGTTCAAATGCCACTGGGATTGACCCAGCCTTTCATCCAAAATTGCTGGCCTTGTGCCTAGTGGCATTTCTTCTGACTACATTCTGCATTCAAATACCACCAGGGTCAACTTTGCCTTTCAGTCTTTCAGGTCCAAACAAATAAGTACCATTTGAACTTATTGATGTAATCGACTTAATTCCCTTCCTGAAATTGCTGGTCTAGTAGAAAGGATTAGTTTATATCAGATTTAAACTTTTCATTGACAAGTGACTGAGACCATGGCAATATGCTGTGCTTGAGAAGACTCATCAAACCAAGTGAAACTGTAACCATGGCCATTGCCATTGTCATGTAAATGGCACCCATGCTGGTGGCACATAAAAAGCACCCATTACACTCTTGGAGTTGTTGGCATTTAGAAGGGCATCCAGTGTTAGAAAGCATACCAAATCAGACTGGAACCTGGTGCAGCTCTCTGGCTTACCAGTTCTAGTGAAACCATCTAACACATGCCAGCATGAAAAATGGATGTTGAATGATGATGATTTTATAAAGATAAACAGACAGGTAGATAGATAGATAAACAGACATATAGATTAGATTGATAGATAAACAAACAGGCAGATAGATAGATAGATAGATATAAATAAATGAATAGGCGTAGGAGTGGCTGTGTGGTAAGTAGCTTGCTTACTAACCAGATGGTTCCAGGTTCAGTCCCACTGCGTGGCACCTTGGGCAAGTGTCTTCTCCTATAGCCTCGGGCCGACCAAAGCCTTGTGAGTGAATTTGGTAGACAGAAACTGAAAGAAGCCCATCGTATATCATCATCATCATCATCATCATCGTTTAACGTCCGCTTTCCATGCTAGCATGGGTTGGACGACTTGACTGAGGACTGGTGAAACCGGATGGCAACACCAGGCTCCAATCTAAATTTGGCAGAGTTTCTACAGCTGGATGCCCTTCCTAACGCCAACCACTCAGAGAGT
>NC_068984.1:75952619-75953174 GCF_001194135.2 Octopus bimaculoides
TGGAGGTGATATATATATATATATAATATACAAATTCAAACAAAAATTTCAGCTTACTTTGGTCATTGCACTGGGCCATGCCGATACTTATTCTATTGATCTCTTGTTACAAACCCCTGAGTTACAGGCTGCAAACAAAGCTGCACAGACAAACACAAAATGCATGCACACATGCATATATACAATGAGTTGAGCAACAGAGTGAAGATTAAATGCCTTGCTGTATTCATATAGGCTTCCACCCAGTTTTCATCTGTGAAATTCAATCACTAGGCCTTAAGTTATAGACACTTTCTCAAAGTACCACACAATGGGACTAAACCTGGAATCATGTGGTTGGGAAGCAAACTTCTTACCACACAACCATGCCTATGCCTTATATATGAATGTATATATACAGGGTGTCCACAAAGTCTGGGTACAAGGAGTAACTAAAATCGTAACACAAACAATTAAATATAAGAAATAACAATTTCTTAAAGTATGTGTTAATCTCCACGTACCCAGACTGTAAATAAAATAATAACATAAACAATTAAATATAAGAAATAATAA
>NC_068984.1:75953184-75966435 GCF_001194135.2 Octopus bimaculoides
ATATATATATATATATATATATATAAAATATATATATGTATGTATGCATGTATGATATATATCTATATCTACATATATATAAGGGTGAAAAATTGAATATTAATTTGATTAATATCAATTTAAAACTAGTGGCCTTGCATATTGAAAAATCTGAAGATTCAGAAAAATATTACATACATATAAGATATTTTTCAATATGCTAGGCCACTGGTTTTAAATTGATATTAATCAAATTAATATTCAATCTTTCACCCTTATTATTTAAATTTAAATAACCATGTTCTCTAACTGGCAAAATTCACTGCAGAGAATTATTTTCTGTATTTGGCACACCAGAACGAAGACTTTTGAAATATAACCACAAATGTAATTGGTAGAACTATATACATGTTCAATCTCATGCGGACGTCTCATGTATAGTTCTGCAAATTATATTGTCAAGATGATCATACTGAAGAGTGGCAGACAATTACGTAAGTGGTGACAACGAAACCGGTCTATGATTAATCTTTATATTTTGTATCTTTTCATTTATCTTGCTCGCTTACGTTCTGGTGTTTACTGAATTTTCTTGAGAACAATCTTTTCTTAGTGGTCAGACCAGCTCTCACCATTTCTTCCCTTCATTTGGTTTTCTTTACTCTGCTGTCTCATTTATATACAACACATGTTTATAGCAGCACAGTCTCTTATTCTTCTTATGCCCATTTTTTCTCTCAAGTCACTCATCTTGCTTCTTCCTCCACACTAACATTACAGATCCAGTAAAGTGAAGCATACTTGCTTCGTTTCACACCAGCCTTTGCAGATCCTCCACATTCAATCTGCATGTTTTGCTATTATGTAACATCACACTTTATTCATAAGCATCATACAATTAGCCCTTTGCTTAGAGAGGACCTCCTCTATTGTCAACAAAGGTAATAGTTCCCTATTCTTTTTCCTCCCAGTTCCTCTTCTGGCTACAATACTTTCAGAACACCAACCTCCACTGTTGATTAGGTCACCAAAGTTACAAAAGCTGTCAACTATTTTAGGATATCTTTTAAACAGATGAAGAAGTTAACTTTATAAGTACTCTTGCTATTAACTACACTTGGTACAGAAGAAGTCTTCTCTGTCAGCCTGATTGAATAATACCTTGAGAACTTGACTTAATTATCTCTCTATTGTCATATTGCAGAATTTCCAAGATTTTCCCCCTATATCAAGTTTAAAATCCAGTGTAATCTTTTTATGGTTCCTTTTTGCACTACAACATTGATTTCCATTTGATCGTTTTTTTCCAGGCATCTTGAATTGTAGGTAAATCAAATAATGTCAGAGATCAACAATTATCTACATCAAATATGTAGCAAAAACGAATAGCACCAGGAAAGAACTGCTTTGTGAAAGCAAAATAATTGTTATCATAAGTATGGGAATGAGAAATTGAAACAGTGAAGAAGTGAGATGGGAGGAAGCACTGCATGATTGCAGTTAGTTCAAGGGTTATCAGATCGATGGACACTTTTCCCTTTGCACCCTGGACTTTAGACAAAAACTCTACACTCTACTCACACACATCCACTGTGTTGACATAAAACCTATGTATCTACAGTTACATATTGTGCTGATATTACTGTAGTTGTCAGCTGGTTATTCAAAATTTGATGAGTTGTTAGTGGTAGTAGTATTGGTTTGTATTGTTAGTGGTAGCAATGGTCATATTGTTCTCGTTAATTGCATTCTTTTTTTGCTGTTTAGTATCAAGTCAATCTTCATTAACCTAAGATGAAAGACATTTCATTCAACTTTTAAAATACACTAGGTTTTCATATTATCTCGTGACTTTTATTTTGTGTCTATATATATGTCTGTATACATATGTGTGTATGTGTAATCCAATGTTTTGTTAAGAAGTGTATGAAGGACTACATTATCTAATGTCCCAAGTTGTCCTAATGTGATTTAAGGGAGATTTGGATGCTGTTTCAGGCAAAATGAACAATCATGCTGACATTGCTTTGTTGATTACACATATATATTGAGAGAGAGAGAGAGAGAGAGAGAGAGAGAGAGAGAGAGAGAGAGTGATTGACAAGAATAGCAGGATCAGCACTGCTTCAAACAAAAATAACGTGTGGTATTTGCTTATGGCTCTTTAAGTATAATCGCTTGTTTTTCTTCTTTCTGAAAAGCTGACCTTCGATTTGGTTTTGATGTAGAACAGCCAGAGTATGACTGCTAATGTCACAGTAAGATGCAAAGGGAACACAGCCATCAAGCAATAAAATACCAAAAGTGTTAACTGCTTCTTGCTCATAATATGGTAAGTACCCACACTCTATTGAAGAAATTAATTGGCTATGTTGTGGGGGTGGGGTGGCAGAAAACATACTGCAAAAAGGGAGATGAAACTACGTTTTAGAGAATCATGTGGGACATGTTATGGGCAAAAAATTTAGTTATGCCCTTAGTTATCAATTGTCCCATTGTCAAACTATATCTTTATTGCTTCTTTTCTATATGTACTTTCATGGTCATTGCTCTAATGAACTTTAAAATGTCACCTGCTTCTCTTTCCAAGTACATAGTTTCTCTGTTGAGCTTCCTGTTAATCATATTTTTTATATTCTAATAGTATTTTTCTTCAAACTGCTGCTCTCTGGAACTCATTACAATCATCTTGTTTTCTTTTGGTCTTCGATATTCAGTCCTTTAAGCTTTGTGTCAATCAACCTCTTCTGAATTTGTAGGCCCCTTCTTTGTAAAGATTTCCATAATAGTGGCCTCAAATCTTGTTTGGGACAAAAAGGCAAAATAAAATAATAACGGAAAAGAACAGCTACCCAGATGTTAAGCATTATCTGCTGAATTATAACCAGTTTATAAATCATACTTCTGGTAAGGTGTTGGCAAATTAGACGAAGAGAGAGTGACACTAAATTGGTGAAGTGAAAGGTTATTAAGTCTGCTACAAAAGACTTTTGCACACTAATATATACTATTTACCATTAGTGCACCAGCTCCAGCATTTGATCCTCAGAAGAGGAGAGGTTGATAAAAAAAGTCAAACTCACTATCTTCATTTCAGCTTTCATGCATATCCTCACTTATAGTCACAAATGTTGGGTAATGACCTAAAGAGTATGATTGCAAATATAAGCAACCAAAATGGGGTTCTTCCAAATGATCTCCAGAGTAATGTTACTTGAAGGGTGCATAGCTTGGAGATCAAGGAGTCTTTCCAGGTTGACTTGCTATTTCTCCACATTGAGAAGTCACAGCTCCAGTACTACAGACATGTGATTAGAATGTTGCAGGAAAGAATTGCAACATAGATTCTTCTAGCCAAGTGAACAGGCATGAGACCTAGGGGTAGATTTAAAATGAGATGGCCAGATAATATCCATATTCTCAGTAGGTCATGCTTGGGAATCCAATCAGAAAGTCTAATGAGAGTCACATCTGATAAGACCCTATAGAGGAGGTGCTTGACAATTTTACCCTCATGACACTTTCAGGAATAGTTGGCAAAGAAGATGAATGAATGTATGTAATTCAGCAGACACTCACCAGTCTCATGCAATAAATGCATGAGATTATTTACAAGCCAAAATTTCAAATATCAATATTTTCTGCTAGACAATAAGATTTTGGCATGAAGAAGCATATCTGAAAGGGTTGCATCCACTTTAGGTTCTGATCACTGAAAGGTTTCTTATTCAGACTGCTCTGTATCTGCCTTCACATTATTCCACCAAGTGTAGTATTTATTCATTCTCATTGTTTTGAATTAATCATACTTTATCTCATAGCTTTGAGATTTCGATGATGTGGTTGTTTATTTTTAGAATGACATTGTAGGGTAGGTGTGAGAGGCTGAATCTGACTGGTTTGAATGTAAAACAGGTTGAATATTAGGGCCACATCTGGCCAGTTGAAATTCTAAGATGTTAAAGAATATGTAGCAGTAGGAGTGCATAGTTCTCTGGTATGCTCAAACTATACTGATTTTTCTATCAAGGGTTGACTTTGTCTTTGGTTCTATTAAAAAAATTTAACTAGGTGCAGTCATGGCTGTGTGGTAAGAAGCTTGCTTCCCAACCACATGGTTCCGGGTTTAATCCCATTGCGTGGCACCTTGGGCAAGTGTCTTCTATAGCCTCGAGCCAACCAAAGCCATGTGAGTGGATTTGGTAGGCAGAAACTGAAAGAAGCCCGTTGTATATATATATATATATATATATGTATACATATATATGTGTATCTGTCTGTCTGTCTCCCCACCATTGCTTGACATCTGATATTAGTGTGTTTATGTCCTTGTAACTTAGCAGTTCAGCAAATGAGACTGACAGAATAAGTACTAGGCTTACAAAGGATAAGTCCAGAGTTGATTTGTTTGACTAAGGTGGTGCTCCAGCATGGTCACAGCCAAAATGACTGAATTAGTACTTGCAGTAGATATATATATTGGAGCAGGTATTTTCTGAGACCATTTCTGAGTAACTGTTACTTTCTGTGTATCAGAGTATATTGTCGCAAGATTGCCATAGACAATCAAAAATCGTAAGAGCTAGTAAGATGTAACTGAATAAGTTCTCTAAACTATCTATTCAGGCTCTCTTATTTTTTATTAGGAAGCTAGAAAAAAAAACCCAACAAAAATACCAACAACCAAAACAAATGGAAACCAGGGAAAACATTCAAAGACATTGTGCTCTATGTAACCAGTAATTAATCAAGTATTTAACCCAGTCTAAGAACAAAGCAGCCAATTTCTACTAAAAAAAAAAAAAAAAAAAAAAAGATATCTAGTAAGTTAGGGTAAATTTCTTACAATGTGATATCAAGATATTTCATTAAAGGTTTATTTTAAATGCAGGTGTAGATAGCTAATTATAAAGGAATAAAGCAGACTATGAAATCTGAATAATGCTTCCCAGCATTCTATTATACATGGAATATAAGATTAAAACCATGGTAATAATTTATATGAGGGATACTAAGAATTTTTTTTTTTTGCATTTGGTTGTTAAGATTTGTAGTGTGAACTCATGTGCTAAAACAGATTTTCACAGGAGACTATAAACACACATTCATCACAGAGTTCTACAGAATCTATTGAAATTGCATTTTGTCTGATTATTTTATGTCATCATCTATGAACAACTGCATCATTAGTTACAAAATTCTAATGGATCAATCATTGGTTCTCTGCATTTTTAAAGGTAAAAGGAGCACCTGGAATTCATTGGACCATGAAAAACAAATTTTTCTCTAAAAGGGGTTCCTGCACAATTCTTGTCAAAAAGAATTTTGTCCATATGATATAGATTAATTTGTTGCTACGAGAGAACACACTTGCAGAAAGAACCAGAGTGGGAACTTTAGACCACATAATTGCAAAGTTCTTAACCATACAGTAATGCCTGAACCCATTTAAACAATATTTATTGATATTGGTAACTTCCTTTATATTTTGAGTTTGTAAGAAAAAGTTACTTGATAAATGAGATGACTCATTTTAAAAGAGTACTGCTAGAATGAATATATCACAAGTTATATCATCATAGCATTGTGAATTAGGCTTTGCATGTTTATCCAAGCTATATCTAACAGCCACTGACCCTAAGCTACAAAATATGTAAGGGTATTCAAAAGATTAGAAAGCATGCTGCCAGGTAACTCAAATCATATTTTGTTAGAAAATAATCAAAAGATGATGATGCAAAGAAGTTAGATGTAATGAGAAATCAAGTCTGTCCAAAATGGTACTGCTACAAATGAGATATGTCGAAGTAAATGTAATGAGAGATATGTACAGAAGTGTACTGCTTAAACAAATACAATGTATTTCAAGTAGATCCTCCTGGCACACTTCTGACATCAGAAAGAAATGCTGTTAGAGACATCTCAAACTACATTTAGACAGCAAAGAATCAAAGGAGTTGATGAAAATGAAGACAAATTGAATATTAGAGGCTTTTTGTTTTTTTCTTGAGAACCAAATGTTCTTTTGGCAAACACCAACAGTTTTCTGTGAGACCCACTCAACATTCTGAAGGAAATAATGGCTATTAGTGGTAGCGAGGAATAAAGATTTCTTTGAAGATTCATGATCAAGAAGACTTAAGCTTTGAGATATGAAACCAATTCAGGATAGTAAATCAAATAAGTTAGTTTTATAAATAAATACCTCACTCGACACAATAACCATTAAAATCCTGAAAATATAAATAGTAAATGGAGATGACAGATATCAATTAACCAATATTTTTGTTCAATTAGAACTAAATATCAAGCTACAAGAAAAAGTTAAAAAAAGCATTCAGTCATAGATCCTATGTCACAAAAATACTAAAGGTAAAACCATTTTTCTTTTTTCTTGTTTGTTAAAAAAATAAACTCACTAAATATGTGAATTAAAGGAGCACAATGACTCAACTAGGAAGTGAAACAGGACTGAAGACTTGATTTATTGGTAGTAAAATTGTACCCCTGCACACAATGCGTTCCTGACAAATCTCTCAACTCATTACTCAAACACACAAGACACCTTATCTGACCTTCTGTCATATTTTAACTTATCACCTAGCACAAAGCCATCTCCCTTGATACTACTTTCCTCTCAGTTGAGGGGTACCTTGTCTTGCAAGGTACTTGGTACCCTACTGGTGTTGGTATTAGGAAGAGCATCCAATCATAGAAACCATGCAAAAATGGAGGGAGCTTGATGCAGTCATCCGGCTTGCTACCTCCTGTCAAAACATCCAGCCAATGCCACCTGTATGGAAAGCTGATCTATGAGGGGGTACTGAAAAGTAACCAGAAACGTTCTCTGTGGGATAAGCCCATTGTAGTTCAGGCTTCCGCCACTAGAAGCCACTTGATTCGACCCTCTCAGGTTTAAGTCTGCCAACCAGCATTAGCATTGAGTTAAGTTGTACTGGTGCATCTTTCTCCCTTGCTTGCTGATTTTGTGATGGCTGAAGTGAAGGAACAGTGTGCTTCCATGAAATTCTGTTTTCTGCTGAGGTAAATGGTGACCAAAGCAGTTGTCATGCTTCAAAAAGCTTATAAGGACACTGCCATGAGCAAAACACAAGCTTATGAGTGGTTTTATATGCTTTAGGAATGGTCACTTGTCGCTTGAAGACCAACCTCATTCAGGGCAACTGTTGACCTCCTGAACAAATGAAAAAACCATGAAAATTTGTGAACTGATCTTGGAAGACCATCACCAAACAATTGATGAACTTGTTGATATTACTGGTGTGTCCTGAAGCTCTTGTCAATGAATTTTGAGTGAGGAATTGCAAATGAAAATTTGTACCTTGCTTGCTCACAGAAAATCAAACGCAGTCATGACTGAATGCATGTCACAAACTGAAAGAACTGTTGGAAGTTGATCCAGACCTTTTTCTGAAGGTCATCACTGGTGATGAAAGTTGTTGCTATGGCTACAACCCAGAAATGAAGCAGCAATCAAGTCAATGGAAGCTTTCAATGTCACCACATCCCAAAAAAGCGCATTGAGTGAAGTCCAATGTCAAGATGATGCTGGTTTGCATCATTGATGCAAAAGGAATTGTCTACACAGAATTTGTTCTTCCTGGTCAAACTGTTAACAAGACATTTTACTTAATGGCATGACTCCGCTTACTCACCCAATCTTGCTCCCTGAGACTTATTTTTGATTCCCCGAATGAAAAAAGTACTTAAAGGAAAACGTTTTGCAAATGTGGAAGAGATAAAGAAAAAATGATGGAGGTGTTAAAAAGCATCACTTTACAAGAGTTGCAGGACTGCTTCAAACAGTGGAAAATGCATCTGGATTGATTGATGCATTGCTTCAAATGGTGAATACTTTGAAGGTGCTAAAAGTTGCAAAATTCCGGTTTCTTTTGGGTACCCCACCCTCATACATTTACATTTCTTAATAGCTTAGTTAGTGCCTCTAAGCCCGGTGAGAAATTACAAACAAATGATAATTTCATTTCTATTACATCCCTTTAAATCCAAACTTATTTTTACCTTGCCTTCTATTTGACAAAGTTATTTTTATATATTAAAAAATTTTAACCATAAACTGCTGGGATTTTGCTGTATGTAACACGAACTGCTGAGCCTATTTTGGTAAACGTCAACATCGATCTATCACTCGAAAAAAATACCCAGTGTTTCTTAACACCTTCTGTGATTGATTACACTGTTTCTGGGGTGAAAGGGTATCGTGTGCATACATTATACGTCATCAAAATTAGGTCAGATCATGCCCTACTTCCGTGGCCACGCACATGACCTGTCGCACTGTCACGTTGGCCACTGAGGTGGCCTATCGCACTGTCGCATTGGCCACTGAGGTGGCCTATCGCAGTTTATGGGTTAAACAATATGATCTTATTTACAGAATAGCTAAATATCAAGTCTTGTGCTAAATTTTTCTTTATCTTCCTCTATAATTTGCACATTTTGTCAGAGACAAAAGAGCAAATTAATTAGTTTGAACTCAGAAAGTCATCAGTTTCTTTTTATTTAGATTTTACTACTTTTTTTTTTTACTTGTCATTAAATTGTAGCCATGCTGTAGCACCACTTTGAAGGGTGTATGTTGTTTTTAAAATTGATCCCAGTATTTACTTTTAAGTCTGGTACTTATAATATTAGTCTTTTTTTGTCAACTACTCAGTTGCAAGGATGCAAACAAACCAACACCCATTGTCAGGTAGTGAAAGACACAAAAATATGCACATGTGCATGCACACATATACAGACTCTCAGACTTTCATGAAGTTTTCAACAACCAAATTCACTTACAAGGCACTGGTTGGCCTGAGGCTGTAGTAGGAGTGCTCAAGGTGCTATACCATAGGATTGAACCTAGAATTATGTGGTTGCAAAGTCAACTTCTTAACCACACAACCATACCTGTTTTTGTGTATTTGGAAATATGGAACTGAGTAAAAGTATGCAGTCAAGGAAACTGGTACTTGCTCATGGAAATGAGAAATTGAATTATACTATAACTGTATTTTGTTTATAAAAACATATGTAGTGTGAGTAAAGGTGTGGTTTGGTGGTAAGAGTGATCTACAACCATAGGCTGCATGTTTGATTCTTGGCCTGAGTGGTGAGCAGTGTCTTTATGTAAAATACTTCATTGCACGTCACCTCATTCCCCTCAGCTGAAAATATGTATTATCCCCGTCTGCTTGTGATTACATACGCACTTAAACAATTACTGAAAGCATGGCACATCCTACCAGCTCATGTTTGCTTAGGAATGACAGATACATGCAATATCTTTGTGCATGTAGTTAACACAGATTTGCAAAGTCAAGTGCATATTTCTACATACCAATTAAGAAAATGAGAAGCCAACGAGTGAGAGAGAAATAGAAAAATAGACAGAGGAAAAAAAAAAAGCAAGAAAGAGTGAGTGAGAGAGAAAGATAGAAAAATGTAGATATCTTTCTAGTCTTCTTTATTGATACAGAGAAATACTGCCAATGAATCACAACCTCTTTGTAATTAATAAAAGCAACATTTCACATGCACTCAATAGCTGACTTTATAAAGAATTATCCTTTTTTTTGTTTTTAAATATAAATAAATAAAATAAAATAGAATAAAATGAAATAGAAAATAAATAGTAATTAAAAATAAATTGGAAAAAAAAAAAAGAAAAGAAAATCACTTTTGGAAGTACACTCTACAAAACTTGTTAAACTCAAGTTGAGAGGTCTTGTAGAAAATGCCTGAAACACTCCAAAGAATAGGCAGTGTAATGCTGAAGAAAATAGTTGACGTTTTTTGCTTTTGTTCTTTCTTGTCTATGAATACAATGGTACAATATTATAATTATTATTAGTAGTAGTAGCTGCTGCTGCTGCAACAAGAGCTAAAACCCTCGTTATGAGATGTAACATATTCCTTGATGAGAAGAATTATTTTAATGTAAGGCAAACATACATGCAGACATACCCACACACAAACACTAACCCCTCACATTTTCTGTGTTTTTTTTTTGCATCCACACAATGCAATGAAAAATAAATAAAATTATTATGATGAGAATTAATGTAAGTCAATGTCCCAAAAATTATGATTATGATATTGAAAAAAAAATAATTTAAAATTTAAAAAAGCATAAGATGAGAATGTCCAAGATAAAAGAAAAAAAGTTAATTACAATGTCACTATAACCTCTCCTCAGATTATTTAAAAAAAATTAATTAGCAAAACTGATTATCTTAAAATGTCTAAGATGAGTTGTTAATAAGATCATAATTTTGTGGACTATTAATTTTGGTGGCCTAGTGGTTTAGAAATAAAAGTGTCTAGTCTGGTACTGTGTACACATCCAGAAATAAGACACCTGATAATGATTGGAGATCAAACTGATTGAAATGTAGAAAAGATTTAAAAAAAAAAAAAACTTTCAATCTCTAGAGAGATGAGATTAATAATCCAAAAAATTGCAATCTTATTGATTCACTGTTTAGCAAGAAATAAACCTATAGAAGAGCAAAAAAAAATCTTTGATATGAAATAGGATGTGAAGGTTCCCACTAACCGTTTTTATTTGCACATAGTATGTTTAGCTGGGGGAACTCAACTTTCTTCAGATAATTCATTATGAGTAGTTGGAAAAGAAAAAGAAGAAATGTTTGTAACAGACTGAACTTAGCTAAAGGCACCCAAAGCCCAAATAGTGGTGTTAAACCAATCTAAAACAGATACAACTCCTCTGATGGTTGTTGACACAGTTTCCATCTTGCAAATTCCAGGTAATAGGCTTTGGTTTACCCAAGGCTATGAGAGGGGGTCATTTGCTCAAAGTGTTACTTGGATTGCAACTGAAATAATATAATTATGAGTTTTGAACCATATAGCCATGCCTATTACTCACAATGACCAAAGACAGAAATTTTAAAGCATAAAGAGGAGAAGAGTCTGTAAAGAAATGTCTCAAGCAGGAACTGAACCTATGTCCCAGACAGTGGTCAATGAAGGCTTACTACCACATTTCCTGGGTATGATTAAACTGCATCCAGTAAACTGATTTGCAAGTTCCAGGGTTTTGACGAGTGCAGAACCCCTTTTGGCCACTATTGTTTCCATGTCTATTCTGACATGGAGTAGCAGCACCTGTCAGGGTCCCACCTATGGGTTAATTAGTATATTATGACTTGCCTACCAATGCATATGAAGACTGGATCTGGTTCAATGGAGGGAAGGTGGTTGCAGCAACACACATTGTGAATGTAGAGAGCAAGATGAGGCAAGTAAGCCATCTTGGTCATCCACTGCATCTGTCTCTGTCCCCAGTCATCTTGACCTAGTCTTGCCATTGGATTGAAAATGGTCACATATGAGAATGAAATTGATAATGTGCAACTCTTCTTCACATGAAAAAAGTCACCATGCAAGTCATCAACCATTCTTCAGTACGACTAGATGGTCCACGTTGTTCTGACAGAAAAACATTGACTGCCACTACACAATGTAAAAAAAAAACAAAAAAAAAACTTAGTCTTTCAGGGACCTTTAAGAACTAATCATTCAACCTTGCTTTGACATGCACTGAAGAGGATGTCAGTCTAATGCTGGCAATATTTCCAAGTAATCTGTAATATTCCTTACATTTAATTGCAGAGAAGTAATGTAAGACAACTGCTTCGACACACAGAAGATTTGAACTCATAAACTATGAGTGAATAGCCTTGTGTATTACCCATTCAGTTTTCTTGTTTCTTGGCCCCACTAATTTGTGCCCATATTATGGATACAGAAGAGTAAATAATTAAGAAGTTATGGATATTAACTGAAGTGTGTTAGTGAGTACATTCTTGTGTTTCAATGATTTAAAATTAAATTATAAATTAGGTCTTCATGGCTGAATGGAAACATCGTTTTAAATATATCAAACTGAATTTTCCAATTTTGTATATTTTGTTTTTATGGAAACACACATTATATATATATGCATATATAGATATGCACACAGACAAGCACAAATATATGCGTGTGTGTGTGTGTTAGATATATGAACGTATATATACAGTGCTGTGTGTAATTTTTTGTGTGTATAAAACAGAATGCAAGAGCAAGAAAACTGTAAGAGAGGAGTAAAAAAAAATGGAAAGCTTTATGTATGGTCTGAAAGAGGAAAAAATTATTTCTAACACAGGTACAAAAGTCACAAATTTTGAGGGAGGAGTATAGCTGATTTATACCCACTTCCCCTGGTAATTATTTTATTGGCCTAGGGAGGGATAAAAGGCAAAGTTGATCTAGGCCAAATATGAATTTGGATTGTAAGGCATTTCTGTTTGGTGCTTTACTGATTCTGTTATTGACAATCTGTTTTAATAATAACAATGATAATGATAATCTTTAATAGAGGCAGAAGGATACAGATTTGGGGGTAATGGTGTAGTCAATTAAACTGACCCCAGCAGTGTATTGGTACTTCATGGAAAGAGAAAGTTCTATCTACAGAGGGATCTGAATTCAAAAACTAAAGGGGCATAACTAAATACTACAAAGCATTTTGTCTGCTGTACTTCAGATCCTGCTTCATTTCGCAATGAGGATAGCCCAAATTCAATCTCTCTGCATGGCACCTTTGGTGAGTGTCTTCTGAAATAGCCTTGGCCTGACTCGGATGCCTCTCACATGACCAGAGGCTGTAATTTAAAGAGCCAGCTTTACCTGTCATACATTGCATTACATTGATAATACTGGAAGATTGCATTGAGAGTGCAAGTGTCTGTAGATTACTCAGCCACTTGCAATGAGTAGGTAGTCGAACTGACTGAACAACTAGCATGCTCATCTCAGAAACTGTTGGCGATGCATCAAGCTAAGACTACAGAATAGAAAGCTAGGGCTTAAATTACTGTTTCTCAAGAAGGGGTGCATGCCCTGCCAGTAGGAGGTGGTGGTAATATTTTGATGGGCCATGAGTCACCTCAGAAATAGTACATAAGTAAATTAACAAGTGAATAAAACCTACAACAAAGTTTTAATTAAAACTTCTTTTGGATATGTGTGTGTGTGTATATATATATATATATATATATATATATATATGCATCATACTATTTTTGTTCATGATGGGATACATTTTTTCTGAGGGGATATTGAAGTGGCGCATCGGTAAAAAAAAAAAAAGGTTGAGAAACAGTGGCTTAGATCTTAAACGCAAAGATTGTGAGGCTGGTATTGGCAGTGAAAATACTTTACAAACGTTCTTGC
>NC_068984.1:75967413-75994451 GCF_001194135.2 Octopus bimaculoides
CAATATTATTCCTTGTTTGTTTTTTTTCATTTCTTTTTTTCCCTTTTAAAATCTCACCCCTTTTTTAAATGTTTCTGTTTTTATTTTTTTTTTTCATGGGGAGCTCTTATAAAAATATTTTACTTTTTTTTTTTGTAATTGTGTGATGCGCAAGAATCATTTCATGAGAACAGGTGTAAAGTCTGTTAAATTATTTAAGTTCTCGTTCCCCCGTTCCCCTCCCACTACCATATTCGCACCTGCGAAGGATAGAGGCACATTAGGGATTGGATTGGATGGCTCAAATTGATTATTATTATTATTATTATTATTATTATTAAGGCTTTGTCACCTGGTAGATTAATTAAATTGTATGCATGTTTTGTTTTGTTTTGTTTTAATTATGCCAACAAATTCCAACACAACTTTTTGTTTATCATTAAACATTTTCTCTCTTTCTCTCTCTCTCTCTCTTTTTCTTTCTTTTTTTCTTTTTTTTGGTTTAATTTCTTTCATTCATTTCTGTTTTCTTGTTTGAAGGAATGGGACAGGAAGAAGTTTTTTTTGAAAGAAACTCTTCCTTTGTCTTCACTGACTGTTGTTGGTTATCCTTACAAGGAACATATGTCAGACAGTCAGACTTATAGAATTGTATATTTATATTTCCACAGGATCCAGGGGAAGGGTGGCATGGGAAAGGATGAGTTCTCTCTTCAGTTGGAAGTTATTTGTAGATACTTAGAAATGGAGAGAAAGAAATGAATGAAGGTAACAGGGATATAAGAAAGGAAAAAGTCACTTTAAAGAGAGACCAGAAAAGAGTATTGAAGAAAGAAGGGTTAGTGCAGAGAGAGACACAGAGGTAAGTATTAGGAGGAAGGTTAGAATAGGAAAAGCAGGAGACAGTAGAAAAGAGAGAGAAAGAGAGAAGAGAGGTAGAAAGAGAAAGAGAGAGAGAGATCAGTATGGAGAGGGCAGAAAGGTCAGAATGGCAATGAAGGGGGGAAGAGAGGTCAGTATAGAAAGGGGTGGGTGGGGAAGAAAAGGAGAAGTACAGAAGGGCAGAGGTCTGTATGGAAAGACAGACACACACACACACATAGAAAGAGAAAGATAGGAGAGGTAGAGGGTGGAGGTAAGTTAGGACTGCTGTAAAAATATAACAGGGGGGGTTGAGTGAGGGTTTTAAAACCATAGTTGACTGATTATTTTCTGCGATGTTTGCGATAGCGGTGCCGACGATAGAATGAGGAATGCAGAGCTGCTGCACTATCCTGAGGTAAGCTTGTCAGTGGAATGACACGTTTGTGCACTTCTTGCACCTGTGACTCTGGCACCCAGCAATCAGGGAATCTGCAAGAAAAAAATGGAAACAATATTAAGTAAATATATGCAAAAAAAAGAAAAAGAAAAAAACGTGTCCATTAGATAAATCTGTATTGTTTGATAAAGGAACTCACAATTTAAAAAAAAAACAAATGAATGCTTTTAACAAACAAATAATGTTGAATTTATTCATGGTTATCTTAGAAATAGGCCATTTGGTTCACCCATTTGACATCTTCAGTATTATCTTTGAAGATGCTGAATTTCTGAAACAAATAGCCTATTTGCAAAATAACAGATGTATACACACATACATACACATGATCAAATATGCTTATATATGTATTGTATTTATACAGAGAAAGACAGATTTATATATCATCATCCTCCTCATCATTTTAACATCCGTGTTCCAGGTTGGCATGTGTTGGATGGAGCTCCAGTGTCTGCTTTGGCATGGTTTCTACAACTGGATGTCCTTCTTAATGCTAACCACTTTCCAGTATGTACTGGGTGCTTTTCCCAAGCTAGCAGCACTAGCAAGACTATGGACCCTGAGAAGTTAATTTTATGCTAGAAAGTAAGGGGTAATAGGCAGGTGAAAATGTGGGAGAAGGGGCCAGAGGCCAGAGCAGAACAGGGCAATCTCAGGCAGGTTGGCATCAAAAGGGTTAAAGATACAAGTATATGTAGAACACGTATCATTATAATTGAATGACTAGATCTGTTGAATAAAATGGAATTTTGAGTGTGAATGAGTGAGGAGGCATGCAAGTGATACTATGTATATGAATGACTATGTAAAAGTTGCAGTGGGGGATGGGGAAAGAAAATAAACTGAGGGAACCTGTGTGGTTGTTCAATTTGTTAGAAGTAGCAGTCAAATCTTGCTTAATGTCTTAAAAAGCAAAGGACAAGTTGCATAGTGTACTCCTATTGACTGACGAGAAAAGTAGAGACTATAGTTGTGGTTGGAGTGCCTTGTTAAAATGTCTGCTCAATCCAGGCTAACCTTGGAGTGAAAATTAAAACAATAAATTAATAAACAGGATGCCATATAATTTCTCAGGTCGTTAAATAAGAACCAAGAGATGAGAAGTAGTTGGGGTGAGATTGGATCTCAAGATGCTGAATTTTGCAAATGAGATGATACAAACTGAGAGGTGCGGCAACATGTCATAAAACTGATGTCAGTATGAAAAATACAAACATTGAGGGGGGGGGGACCCCAACAACAACCACCAATGGAGCCTCTATGCAGTTGCTTGACTTGTTGGAACAGCAACCAAAACCCCCTTACAACCTAGTCTTAAAAACAAGGGCACATAGATGTAGTCTTTGACACATTATGTCTGTGAAAAGATGAAAAACATCTATGATCGTAAATCTACCTGATTAAGGCTGACCTAGAGCTAACCAACAATAACAAGGGTTAACTACTGGATGATGTGATAATGAAATTGTAGCTATTGATAATACAGTAGCCTTCAAATATCTCCCAATCCCAAGCAGTCTCCAAGACATTCTACCCTATATTCATTACAACCAAAGTGGAGAATTGCATCTAATCAGTTGTAAAGAAACCTTGCAAAAGCAACTTATGAGAAATGCTAGCACTGAACAATGTTTGCTGTTCACATATATGTGAGAGCAACATCCTAACCTATTGCTTCGATTGTTGTGCTCACAATCATAAGATTGTGATTTCGATTCCCAAGCAAGGAATCAAAACCACTAATACTGTATTGTGTTCTTGAACAAAACACTTCATTTCACATTGCTCCAGTCCATTCAGCTGTAAATAGTTAACTGTATGCCAAACTGGCATCTCATCCAGGGGAAAGTTAGCCCTCCTACTTGGCCAGCAGGGTAGCATCATTCAAAAGCTAAAACAATGCAAGGTAGCACATTGTGATCAGTAGTGTATAATAACATCCAATAGTCTGGTTGTTACAGTGATATAATACATAAACACATATCACTAGTCATTGCTAGAGGTATGTTGATTGAGAATTTTTACTTTGGGGACATGGCCAGAAATACTGGAAAAGGATAGAGTGGATTATAAATGACAACTGTATATTACAAGTACTTTTAGGTTTCATGAAATCCAGACAGGTTTCATGAAACAAAGCTTTGTTTAAAAATCATTGCTTAGCCGAAAAAGAAAGCCGGCATCAATGACTCTTATAGGGCTTCCAAGACTGATGGGAGGGAAACAGGAAGAAAACACGAGTCATCAGTTGATTATAAAGTAAATGCATCAAGAAACTGAGTTAAGCCCAAACTGGAGACTTGGTCTTTGTGCTTCCAACAAAGGGACTAAAGGGACACAAGGTCAAGGAAGTGTTATTAAACCATAAGACAAGATTAAGCATGATTAAGAAAAAAAGACATGACTAAATTTGAGATACTGGACCACCCAAAATAAAAAAATGAAGCTAGATTTGGAAGAAGATGAAGACAAAAAAAAAAAAAGTTTTCAGAAAATTAAGACTTATTTACTACTCCACTACGTTCCAATTTCTAGTCATCACTATCATCATTAGATGCTTTATTCTCTGTGAGTTAAACTTAGAACTTATATTCCTAAGAGTAACAATATTCTTTTCCACTAGACTAAAGATGTATATACATGTGTTGGTGGCCTAGTGAATAAGATTATTACTATTAATAGATTAATACTCTTTGTGCTAAACAAAATTATAAACTCAACTCAGACAAAAAAAAAAAAATCTAAACAAATCTAGTATATCAAAGCCATGGAAAACTTGGGCCCTTTCAATACATTCTGCTTACAGGGAAATTTATGTTATATTGTATAACTACAATATAACTAGTATTTAAACAGTGAATGTAAGATGAAATAAAATCATTGAAAACTACATAAAGTAAGGCAACTGCACCTGGCATCACTAAGAAACCTTGTCAGGTGTTTTAAGTGTCAGGTGAGTGAGGAAACAAGTTCCCTTTGATTTTTTGAGATTGTTTAATATCTGTTAATAAAAGTGCAGTTCCATATGACTACACCTCATTAACAATCAAGAGGTCACTCTTACTTTAGTTTTCAAAGTTGATTGATTGCCTAAAAAAAAAAACATAAAAGAAAAATCAGCAAAAGCCAGTGAGGAAGCCTCTTTATGGTTACTTGACTTGCTAAAAATAACAAGCAATTTCCTTCAAAACACAAGTTACCATTTAAAGGAAGTGGCACGTAAATAGCACCATTTGAGCGTGATCGTTACCAGTGTCGCCTTCCTGGCATGTGAAAAGACATTCAAGCGAGATCGTTGCCAGTGCCGCTGGACTGGATCCTGTGCAGGTGGCACGTAAAATACACCATTTTGAGCGTGGCTGTTGCCAGTACCGCTTGAATGGCCTTTGTGCCTGGCGTTAGGAAGGGCATCCAGCTGTAGAAACTCTGACAAATCAGATTGGAGCCTGGTGTAGCCATTTGGTTCACCAGTCCTCAGTCAAATCGTCCAACCCATGCTAGCATGGAAAGCGGATGTTAAATGATGATGATGATGATGATTGGACATCATAGATAAACAAATGAAAAAATTTTGAGACAGTTGCAACTTTCTCATCAAGGGTTTGTTTTGCTTGACCATGTCTGACTTGGACAGAAACACTAAAAATAACAAGCAATATACAAAACAACTGCACCTAGATCATGATTTACAAAACAATTTTTGTAACTGAAGCTATTACTAGCAAAAATTCTGATCTTGATGCGATTCTGGAGTATACCACTGAAATTTTCACAATTTCTTCATCAATGCAACTGATTGTGGCAGAAATAAACTGTCAGTTTCCTCCAAGCCAAAAAGATTACATTACTTCAGTAACTCTTTCTGAACATCAAACCATCTATCTATGACCCGAGAATTAGATCATATCTTTTAGAGGTTTTATTTTGGCCTTTCACTCTTGGCACGAGATAGTATGGAAAGATTTTCAGGGCAGATGTTTTACAGCCAAATACAATCCTGCTGTCAACATTTTAGTTGCCTCTTCTGAAACGTAACTAAAGAGACACGATGTACCCATTCTGCTTATTTTGTTGCTGTCAATATCATGTTAATTTTAGCAGAGTTTTTACAGTTGGATATCACCTTACTATGTGAACTAGGTGCATTTTATCATGCCAACAGCACTGGAGATCATCACTGACAAAATTAAAGAGTGTCTCTACCTACATTGCCTCTGGTCATTCTTTCCTTTACAACATGATTTTTAGAGCTGGTATGACTTGTGTGGTTAAGAAATTTGCTTCATAACCATGTTGTTTCAGGTTCAGTCTCACTGTATGACACCTCGGGCAAGTGTCTCCTATTATAGCCTCAGTTCAACCAAAGCCTTGTAAATATATTTGGGGAGATGGAAACTGAAAGTCTGTCAGATATGTGTTATCATCATCATCATCTTTTAATGCTCATCTTCTATGCTGGCATGGGTTGAATGGTTTAATGGAATCCAAAGGGTTGGAAGACTGCATCATGCTCTGTCTGCTTTGGCATGATTTCTGTGGTTGGATATCTTTGCTAAAACAAACCATTTTAACAGAGTTTACTGGGTTCTTTTTCATTGCACTAGTAGTAGCACATGTAACTTAAAATATCTTTTCAATTGAATGAGGCTACAGTAGAAATGAATCCAAATTTACATGAAGTGTTGACAGAGTATGAAAGAAGAGGCTAGAACAGGTTGTTTGCTGTGGAGAAGAGATATAGCTGCTCACATTTTACAAGAGTGGGTAGCAGTAGTGAATGTGTGGAGCTGGAAAGTGAAATTAAGATAGCTGTGATGTGTGAGGATGGGTTCTGGAGGAAGAGGAACAGGAAGGGGGGATGTTACTCTGCAAAATTTGGATTTGTCCTTGTTCAAAAACTATCATAGTCTATTTCCTATTTAAATCCAACATGCACCTACAGAATGTGTGCACATGAGCACGTATGTGTGTGTTTGTGCCTCCTTGTCCATGCAAACATGGAATAGTGGATGTTAAAATGATGATGATGAAGAAAATTAAGATGATGATGATGCTCTTCCTATCGTCTATTATTTTACACTGTTTTAATTACTAATTCAGAGTTATTGCTTAATCTAAATGGTTTGCCCTCTGAGGATTGCATTTAGTAAAGAACCCTTTTCATATAAAACTACCCAGCTTCCTATATAGTTACTTTCACTATTTGACTATTTGGTGTCTTTGGTTATTCTTGCTAGAAGTTGAGGACACATGGACATAAATAACATGATCTCTTATGGAAAGAAAGAGCAGAGAAAACTTTATAGTGGTGGACCAAAGCTGTCTCCATGGCATTTAAGGGGTGGGTATTTAGCTCCAAAAGGTAGTATCATGATGGTGCTTATCCTCTGGAATCAGGATAGGTGGGGTTGAGAGAATGTGAGCCAAAAGGGTACTAAAAGAATGGAAAAAACAAGAGATAGGATTGATCTAAAGCAAAAATTTAAATCATATTAAGTTTAAAATGTTTGCTTTTAAGTTTTCACTGCTGTTTTTGAGATTCAAGTTTAAGTCATCATTTTTAAATAAATCATCTGAAAAATTCAATCAACTACCAGAATAACTACCTTAAATTATAAGTGACATGGCCTGTAATATCTGATGGAAAGATCAAAAGAAGATTTCACCCATAAATTATGATTTCACAAATTACGTTCATACTAATTTTGTAAATTAATTGTTTAATTAGTATTTTCTCAGGTTTCACTACACGTGTGCACACACATACTAAAAGAGAGAGGCAAATAGTAGCACAGAAAGACAAACATGTACACACACATTACAACAAACTATACCGAATCAATGAAATAAAGCAGTTATGTTGAAAAGTTAGTTTGACATCCTAAGAGGAGATGAATTAATTCTGAACACACAACTAATTAGGAATAAAATATTGCAATTAATTGCTTGGATATAAGGGACAAAAGCAACTGGTGTGTTTTTATATGAGACAAGGAAAACTAGCATGTATTGATAAAACTGTGTAACACAATTTTTGTACTTGGGTAGCAACTGTTATTTATTTGCTTACCCCTAGAAAGCATGAAACATGATTAATATTTCCTTCAAACTTTACATTTGTTATATTTATTCAAACTCCATAGAATCCTTCTCAACAGATGGCTATGATGCTCCCCAATTACTCCTACTCATCACCAAAGATGCACACATTTGTTAGCCACTAAGGGACATGCTCAAGTGGTTAAGGTCAAGCAACTGACAAGCAGATCCGTGGTATTGAGCAGAATATTTGCTATAATGATATGTCTGCTTCAACTCAGCATTGAATCTGTCTGAAATGTAATGGAAAATAGGTCAGTTTCCAAACATTGATGTCCACGTCACAAGAGTAAAGTTTGAAGGGAATAGTAGTCATTTCCTTTGATTTCGAGATAGAAAGCAAATTGGAAATAGCACTTACTGACCAAAGACAAAATGAAATTTAAAAAAAAAAAAAAGTTACACAGTGTAATTAGGCTAAGGACTATTTGTGGGTTTTGGTATATAGAACAAGAATACTTACATGTTCTCAGGTGTCCAGTGTAATAAAACTTTTATTTTTCCAGAGTCTTCTCTTCTTCTTGCAATCACCTAAATATATAACAATATTTATTAGTGTTTGTGAGTGGTGTGTATGCATGTGTGTGCACAACATGCACACACTATCATCTTAAGGGGGTGTTCGTACTCTGAAAATGTCAAACATGTTTCAGCTACCTTGGGCCTTGTCAGTAATATGCACTCACTAGTCACATGTCTGGATGAAATTTGATCTCTCCAATACAATGAAATATATATCGATTGATATTACAGAAAGCCAGCAGGAATGAATAAAACTCACTGCATACAAATGAAACAGCATGAAATTAAAATAGCCATTTGTGTATCATACTTAATGTATACGAGGGGGCACACAAAAGTAACCAGAAAAATTCTCTGTGGGACAAGCCTGTTGTTCTGGAAGCCACTTCAAGCATCAGTCTGCAAACCGGCACTCTCCACTAAGTTCATACTGCTATGTGGTGTGTCTTTGTTTTGCAGTGCTTCTTCTCTGTCTCACTGATTTTTGTGATGGCTGAAATGAAGGAATAGTGTGCTTCCATGATCTTCTGTTTTCTGCTGGGGTAAACAGCAGCTCAAATAGTTGTCATGCTTCAAACTGCTTACAAGACTGTACTGTGATCAAAACAAGTTTATGAGTGGTCTTCACAATGTAAGAATGGTCACTTGTTGCATGAGGATCAACCTTGTTCGAGGTGAGCGTTGACCTCCTGAACGAATGAAAATTCATGAACTGATCTTGGAGGACTGTTACCAAATAGTTGATGAACTTGTTGATATGACTGGTGTGTCCTGGGGCTCCTGCCAACAAATTTTGAGCAAGAAATTGTGAATGAAAAGAGTTGCAGTGAAATTTGTGTCTTGCTTGCTCACGGAAGATCAAAAGCAGTCACAACTGAATGCATGTTGTGAACTGAAAGAACAGTCGCAAGTTGATCCAGACCTTATTTTCAAAGGTCATCACTGATGATGAAATCTGGTGCTATAAAATTTGCAGATGTGGGAGAAGTGAAGAAAAAACTCAACAGAGGTTTTAAAAGGCATCACTTTTGTAAGAGTTCCAGCGCTGCTTCCAACAGTAGAAAACGGGTCTGGACCAATGCATTGCTTTAAATGGAGAATACTTTGAAGGCGATAAAAGTGTAAACATGTAAAACCAAAGTGAATAAAATAATATTGCAAAATTCCAGTTTCTTTTGGGTACCCACTTGTGTGTGTATATATATATATATGTATAATAATAGTAATATTAGGGATAAAATCCAAAATTACAGGTAAAAACTCAATTAAAATCAATTTATTAAAAATTAAAATTAAATTAAGTTTCACAGTATAAAATATATATAAGTATATAGTATTAGGGAAAAGAACCAAGGTTTATGAACTCATCGATGAAAATCCACTGTCACATATAAAAAAAATTTATAATTAAAAGTACAATAAATAAGTATAATATAATACAAAGTAAATATCATAAGATCAAGATAATACTATATATTTATATATATATATATATATATATATATATATATATATATATATATATATATATATATATATATATATATATATATATATACACACACACACACACACACACATACTGATGAAAGATAGTGTGTTGCGGCTTTCGTCTGAGAGAAAATCTCTTTATAATCATCTTTAAAAGCATAATATGTCTGGCATTCTCATAGATCGCTGCTGAGTCAATGTTTGTCTCACATGATGTACATTGTATTTTTAACATTTTTAACACAGCATAAAACATCAAAGAATATATATATGCACAGTAACTAAGAGCCCAATTAATAGGTGTTAACACGTAGTAAATCCAGAGGAGGAAGTTTGCATGAATACATATATCCAGCTTGTACAGTTAAGCGCAATGAATATTTTGAATAAAAGGCAGAAAAATGTATATTTTAGATAAATCACAATTACTTTCACCAACTGTTTTATTAGGGGTATCTATCACATATATATAAATGTGTGTGTGACTGTGTCAATTCACACTCCATATCTTTGCCTGAAACTGAGTAAAAACAAAGACATTATGTTATGTTGATATTTCTTAATAATGAATCATAAGTACAGACCTTTCAAGGATGAGAAAGAAAAAAAAAAAACCCCTTTACATGAAAAAACAAGAAAGGGTTAGTGACAGGATTGGTATCCAACTATAAGTATTTGTGCAACCCATGCTAGCATGGTAAAAGTAATGGTAAAAAAAAAGAATGAATGAATAAATGTTCCACATTATAAAGCTTAATAATGAAAAAGTATTCTTGAGTTCCTTTAAATCATTTATTATTCTCTAACTAATTGAAACAGTGTAAAATTCACTAGAAATGAATTCAGCAAAAAATCTTTGAAATACAGTAAAATTATTAACAATCATAAACCGACAATCATTGCAGCTGAGTCAGAAAATACATTCACCATTACAATCAACAACTATGAACTCCAGTTAATGAGGGAGCCTTTCATATTACTTTGTGACCTGCTAGAAGTCACAACTAAATGTTCCTCAAATCACACCCTAGTATTTTAGAGGGGCTGGAGAATACAGGAAAATGTGGTTTGGGGAGAACCATGCTTCGAATACCTTCAGTTGTAGGTATACACAATTAGGGCTGTCTTGGGGCTTAACAACAACAAACTGGGGGCCAATGAAAGAGCCTTTACTTGGTTGCTTGAGCTACTAGAAATAACATCTAAATCTCCCTTCAATCACATGCTACTGCTTTAAAAATAGGAAGAACACACTGAATTATGTTGTTAGAGATCAACTATGCTTGGAAAAGCTGGGATAGCTAAAATACTTTAGATCATAGAGCTAATTTGTCAAGGTTGACCAAGAGTAAAGCATCTGTCAATAGTGTACTAGTAATGTAATATGGTCCCAGTTGTCAAGATTCTGAATACCATGCAAAAGGTGGCAGAAGTAAGAAGAATCTGGTGGACAGACATTGGCTCCTGGATTTTCAGACCGAAAGACAGGAAATTCATTCAGTGAGTCCAACCTAGATGACAGTTTTTGATTTTCAATTTACACACTAGTTCACAGGATAATCACACTGGCCTTTTGAATGTATGAATAAACAACCATATAGCACAAAATATCACACTGAAGCACACAAGAATTAAGTTAGTACAGGTCAATTATGTCATAACAACAGGATTCAGGTAGAGAAAGAGTATATAGGAAGACACTGACAGATATTGCTGAAAATACTATGCCTGCTTGCAATAACATTTTTGTTGTGTGAAAATAAAGGTAGACAAAATAGCAAAAACAAGGCCTCTTGCCTGTCAGGAACCCCCTCCCCCGTATTTGTCACCACATACAGAGATAATTCAAAGTATTTGGCACCAACTGACTTTGAAAAGATATAGTTCATAGAACAATATTTTTATTGTCATTTCTTCAGTGTATTTTATGTATTTTCACCAAGCTTCTCTCTCTCTCTCTCTCTCTCTCTCTCAACAGCTGTCTGAGACAATACTTAAATTTAATTCCTGGCCTACATATATAGAACATGTTGAATTGAAATGCTTAGTGACAAAATTCATTTTAGCTGAATGTAAATTTATTTCCCATGATCAGGTAGCCTGACATTAACTTCACTATTTCCTTCTGTAAGAGACAAAGTCATCAGATGGAAACTGAGAAATCCCATATAATTTTCCTTTAACACAGGTAATTGCTTTTCTTCTATCAGAGCTCAGCAGCTGTTTCTCTTTGAGCTAAACATTTGTTAAAAGGCTAACAGAGAGCAAACTCAAATTTTTACTGAAGCAATAGGAGATAACACATTCTATAAAAAAATGCTTGGTTTTAAGTCTAAGTGAAATATAATTACTTGTGAAGACTGTGATAAAATGTTTTACATCGGCTGCAACAAACAACCTTCAAGCTCTCTCACCCCACCACTCCACCTCTTCATAGCATAGTACAGGTTCTAGCTAACATCAGCTGAGATACTGAAAGGGGTAGGGGAGGGTAAGTTTTATGTCTATAATTATCTGTACTCAGCGCCCCCTTGACACACTAAAAAGTCAGGCCTTCTGTTATGGACATAGGTGGTGGTGGAGCATCTAGAAACTGTTAGGTTGGAAAATAAACATGAATTGATTAAAAGAGAAGAATCTCTGTCTCTCTCTATCACACACATACACACACACACACACACACTCTCTCTCTCAATATAATTTACTGAAAGTGTTAGTATTGGTAATATTGGAGGCACAGACAACTGAAATATTTATTTTTAAAAGTGGCATATGACCACAAGACCATTTTTCAAAGGTAGGGTAGCTATAAGTATAGTGTATTATATTGACCTTAGTACTCACAGGTACTTTATTTTATCAAAAGTCTAGAAGGATGAAAAGCAAATATGAGTGAGATTTGAGGTAAAAAATTAAACGATACCACTAAATACCAAAAGGCATTTTGTCTTATGCTCTACCCATTCTATGAAACAGTTATCTAAATTTCAAGAATAATAATCCTTTCTACAATAGGCACAAGGGCTGACATTTTGGGACAGGGGTTAGTCAATTACATCACCCCACTCCCTGTTCAATTGTTACTTATTTTATTAACCCCAAAAAGATGAAAGGCAAAGTTGATCTCAGTGGAATTTGAACTCAGAATGTAAAACCAGAAGAAATGTTTCAAATCATTTTGTTTGGCATGTTAATGATCCTGCTTAAACTCACTGCCTTAAATTCAGGAATAATGATGAAATAAGATTCCATATCAATTTTAATTCTAAACCTCTCAGCTGGCATAGAACCACTTCCCTCAGTATCACTCCATCCTTGAGTTATTTGACAACTCCACTAGTGTTAGGACCATGTAAAAAGCACCTGTACTGGTGCCACATAAAAAACACCCAGTACACTCTGTAAAATGGTTGGCATTAGGAAAAGCATTCAGCTGTAGAAACCATGCCAGAGCAGACAATGGAGCCTGGTGCAGTTCTCTGGCTTGCTAGCTCCTGTCAAACCATCCAACCCACACCAGCATAGAAGACAGACATTAAATGATGATTTTTCATGTTTGAGACACAATATTTCTATGTTAGTAATAGGTAAGATACTTGGGTGTTTTAAATGCTACTTTGTAACCATTTGAGATATATACCAGCCTACACACACACACCATATAAACTTTTTAGACCACTTTTTAAGGTCAAATTTATGGGGTTGACTATTACATAGATACTGCTTTTGAGGGGCTGAAATTTAAGCCAGAATCCAAAGTACTGTGTCAGCAGTAGAAGCCCAAGTGATGTCTAAGCGAATAAAAACAAAAACAATGAATTACAGTAATATTACCAATTCTATGCATCAAAACACGTCTGAGGAAATAACAAAACCCATAAACAAGACCCTGCAACTCTTATGAATACTTACACGTTCTCTTTTACTTGTATCCATCAAACTTAACAGACTAGCTGGGTGAAATCAATTTAATCTCATAATTATGTTATATTACCATCGGTAATGTATCTACCTGGTACCAGCATGCCACTACCTACCATAATACAGTACATACAGCTGATAATCGTTTAACGGCCACCTTTCCATGCTTGCATGGGTCAGGCGAAATTTGTTGAGACAAATTTTCTATGGCTAGATGCCCTTTCTGTCACCAACCCTCATTTGTTTCCGAGTAAGGTAATATTTTGCCATGACTAAAGATGTCTCAGAAAATAGGAAACGAGGGACACTATTTGCATGACAGTGAAATTCACAACTATCATGAGAAATCAAAGCAAGGAAACTGTATGCACACAAACGTACATACAAAGAAATGTGTGTTTGTGTGACAGGCTTCTTTCAGTTTCTGTCTATCAGATCCACTCACAAGGCTTTGGTTGGCCTGGGTTGTAGTAGAAGACACTTTCCCAAGGTATCTCACAGTGGGACTGAATCCACAACCATGTGGTTGGGAAGCAGACATTTTACTACACAGCAACTTTGTGTGTGTATATATTTATATATACATGCACACATATGCATGAGTGTTTGTGCACACATGTATGTGTATTCTAGGATTTGTATTATTGGTTTCTTACAACAACATATCTTAAATGTATATAGAGAGAAGAAATGAGGATCAGATCTAGTACGTGATGGTGACGATGATGATGATGCCTTTAAGCTACAAAAGTGAACTGATTCAGTTGTGCAGTCAGCAAGTTTGCTATCAAAACCAAATCATAGACTAGAGTCACTGAGAACTTATTTCTAAGTCTCAGCCTAACAACACTGGGAAATAATGAATAAATAAATAAATAAATGAAACTTACAGTGCCATGGAATGTTATGGAATTAGTGCTGCCTTCTAAATCAATCTGCGTGATTCGTGTAAGCGTGATCAGCTCTTGTTGTAAACGTTCCATTATTCCACTGTCAAAAAAATCTCCGGTTCTTACTGAAATGAATGGAGTAGAAAAGAGGATAGGAAATAGAAAAGTGGAAAAACAAGAATAAAAGTAATGAAAGATAACATTTTAATTAAGAAACTCTAATGATCATATTTGGTGGATTACTGCAATTGAGATTTCTCACTAGTTATGTCTTCATATTCTGGCGAGGAAAAGAAAAAAAGCAAAAATAAAGAAATATGATTAAATAAATTTTTTTTTTAAATGCAAGTCAAATTTTTCAAAGAAAGAAGGCAATGTTGCAATAAATAAATAAATGAGTATAAAAAAAAAAAAAGAAGCAGGGTGAATTAGAAGACATTGGTGCAGGAATATAGGGGATCTACTTTGAACAAATCTTAGAGATCCATAATAATCAAGTTGTTGTTATTTAGCCTTAAGTCAACTCTGAATGAATAAACCAATAGCCAAAGGTATTTCAGTCATAAACACCCACCATTTGTTTTTCTCCCACAGTATGTCTATGACTACATTTTAGGGGTGGCTAACCACAGGCAGTAGACCAGAACTGAGCTGTGGATCATTTGCCAACAGGCTATACAAAAAGAATAGATTTTAAAATTTCATCTCTAGCTTATTGATTATTGCAGCCTGCGGAGTGTTTTTGCATAATGTCTGTAATAATTAAATTATATATTATGCACTTTGTGTTTTGATACTTATATGTTCCTCAGTCTATGGAAAGATTGTGTTGCATGAAACTGATCCACAAAGCAAAAAAAGGTTGGGGACTGGTGCATTATATGACAACTTTTTGTTTCTCAATGGCTGTGTGGTTAAGAAGCTTGCTTTGCAAACACAAAGTTTCGAGTTCAGTCCCAAGGCAGCACCTAGGGCAAATGTCACTTTCTATAGCTCTTGTCTGACCATTGCCTTGTGAATGAATTTGGTGGATGGAAACTGTGTGAAAGCCTGTCATATATATATATATATATATATATATCATCATCATCATCATCGTCATTTAATGTCTGCTTTCCATGCTGGCATGGGTTGGATGGTTTGACAGGGGACTGGCAAGCCAGGAGGCTGCACCAGGCTCCAATCTGATCTAGCAAGGTTTCTACAGCTGGATGTTCTTCCTAACGCCAACCACTCCAAGAGTGTAGTGGGTGCTTTTTATGTGCCAGTCAGCACGGGAGCCAGTCAGGCAGCATTGGCGTTGGTCATGTTCGAATGGTGCTTTTCACATGCTACCAGCACAGGAGCCAGTCGGGGCAGGGGCTGGCATCGACCATATTCGGATGGTACTTTTTATGTGCCATGGGCACAGGGAGCCAGTCAGGCGGCACAAGCAATGACCTATGCATGAATGGTAGTATTCTTTAACAAGTATAATATGGTCAGCTAGGCCATCATTGGACTGACAATCCAATGATAGCTTAGCTGGTTTAGACCAGTTAGGCCACTATTGGAGTCAATGTCAGCACTATCCTAGTTAAAGAATAATAAATTTGTATTCTACCAAAAATACTGAATAATCCTTCAGTTTAATGTAAAATTGTTTTTTATTATAAAATAAAAACAAATATTAATTATATATATATATAAACACATGTGTGTGTGTGTGTGTGTGTGTGTGTGTGTGTGTGTGTGTGTGTGTGTGCACACGTGCACACATGCATATGTCTGTGTTTGTTCTTCCAGTGCTGATTTGTTTACTTCACTGTAACTTAGCAGTTCAGCAAAGAAGATTTGGCAGAATAAGCACATACTTATAAATTAAGTATTAGGGTCAATTTGTTTGGCTAAACTTTTCAAGGTGGTGCTCCAGCATGGCTGTACTCCAGTGAGAGAAACAAGCAAAAGATGGTAAAAGATAGTAGGATGACAGAATTGAGAGACCTTGCTGGTTTTTCTAACAAGTTGAACAACCCCATAGATTTTCTCTTATTAACAAAAGTAGCAATTTTTAACACGGACACAGTGTCACATATTTCAGGAAAAGCAAGAGGGTAAGGGGCTCAAATAAATCTCTACCAATGCTCGACAACTACTTATTTCAATGATTTCTGAAGTCAACCTTTGCTAGATTTCAACTCAGAACAGAGAAAATTAATTAGATACAGCCAAGGACTCTGTGGTACAATCTTCTGATTCTGACACAGAACACATAAGTTCTTGAAAATTGAAAATTCAATTACTTTGTTGAATGACTGATTCTAAGAATCATTGTTAACAAAATGAGAATATGAAAGAAATGTCAGCTCGATTCCATTGATGAGTTGATTATTATTTAGTTCGCTAATTGGAATAATTACCTCCAATTCTAAATAATAGGTACTCAACATTTCTATATGCCAAATAGCAAGGTAAAGCTAGTGCAAAACTAATCGACAACTAACATCCAACAACTACACACACACACACACACACACAGAGAAAGAGAGGAATGCATGCATGAAAACTACTGAATGATTGTATGTCCTTACAAATGAGTGAGAGTGTATCAATGCAAATGTATTCATAACATCCAATGAAAATGTGTGTATGAACATGTGTACAACTGTATCTGTTATGTAGTATATAGACACACATGTATAAATGTCAATCTATGCATACACATACGCACACTCAGATGTATATGTGTTGGTTTTATACCATTGCTATGTTACACCAGTCTAAGGATCAAGGCTGTTTATGCAGGTCTCTTCATGTCTTGGGACTTAATGGTTCAACAAGCAGAGATCAATAAAAACAGGTAGCAAACTGAAACATGTGCTGGGGCCAATATGATTAAAACCCTTGAAAGCTGTACTCCAGTGAAGTTAAAAAGCCAATAACTCCAGTGAAAGAATACTTATAGACATATGTAACACAAAAACCATGCAAATGTATAAATTCTTAGAAATAGCAGTCAAAATAACTCAAGGACACGCACCATAGAGAGACAGAATGGACTAAACAGAACAGGAGGAAATGTGGATGGAAGAGTTGCTGAAGAGGTCACAGATGTGTGATGAAAAATTTCTAGACAATGGACAACATAAGACAAAATAAGAACAATAAATGAGTTAAGAATGAATATATAGTGCATGTGTTCATTTGACAAAAAAATATGTTTCAACACATAAATTCTCATCAGGAATCTTGCAAAACAAATTCATAATTGTAAAATCATTTGATATTTTCTTAGATCCCATATTATTACCATTATCACAATGTATCCTTCTCTTCTTCACACAAACTCTTGTCTTTACTCTTCCCCCACTCCCTTTCCTGTCTCTTCTATTCTGACTCCAACACTATTCCCTCTATTATTCTCTCAATTACCATCTACTCATGATAATTCTGGGATGCTCTCTTTTGCTTTACAATCTACAAAGCAATCTCAATAGTGCTGGTACTACAAAAAGCACCCAGTGCAATTAAGTGTTTAGTAACTGATCTGAACAGTGACAATACAGGGCTTGAGAGGCTTTTCTTTTAAACTTGCTACTGGTATCACAAAATGCACTCAGTGTACACTGTAAAGAGGTTGGGATTAGGAAGGGCATCCAACTAGAGAAACCCTGCCAAAAATGAGACACTGGTGAAAGAGGTGATCATCCGACTTGCTGAATATTGAACTATCCTACTTATTGCCAACATGGAAAGGAGATTATGATGATGAGGAGAAGGAGGATATACTATGAACAGATGACTTAAGAGAATTTGGTAATGGTTGGAGACTCTGATCTTAGATCTACTTGGGATGTACTGGCTTGGACTAAACAATATCAATAAAACAAGGGCTATATTTGATGATGTAGTCTTATACACACCATGCGTGTGTGTGTGAGAGAGAGAGAGAGAGAGAGAGAGAGAGAAAGAGGTGTCCATAGCTGGAACAAGAATGCTTTCGATCATAAGTTGGGTTTGTGATATATGATCAGGTCCAACCTAGAGCCAAACAGCAACACCTTTAATTATTTATATAAAACTATAATAAAAAAAGAGGAAAAAGTTAAACTAAGAAATGTTATT
The DNA here is from genome assembly GCF_001194135.2 of Octopus bimaculoides. NCBI lineage: Eukaryota > Metazoa > Mollusca > Cephalopoda > Octopoda > Octopodidae > Octopus > Octopus bimaculoides. The sequence continues at coordinate 75,985,741 of NC_068984.1, forward strand.
AGAGTCAGGTAAATTATACCTTTTTACTGTGAACAGAATAGACAAATAACAAGCTTGCAGCTGGATTAATAGAACGGAGTTAAAATTAACATTTAAAAGGCTATTTTTGTGGTAGCTATTTATTTTACAAATACCAACAAATACTAATGCATTTCTCTCAACATGGAATATGTTGAAAAAGAAAAAAAAACAACAAAAAACCTACAGCAAAAACAAAAACAAAATGTAATTGTTTCATCTACTAAGAGCATATAAATCTACAAATGAAAAATCGAAGAAAAAAAATAAACATGTACCATCTCATGAGTTTAAATCATTAACTTGTTATATTGAAAAAAAAAGAAAAAGAATATATATTGTTAGAGATCATCAGCTGCATTTTAATTAATTTCATGAAAGTCATTTCTTGGGTTGTAAATAATAACAGTAGCAACAACAGCTTCAACAGCAGCAGCATTACTGAAAGCAAGAAATGAAACACTGATTTGTGCACCTATTGTGAATTCAGGGTAGAAAATAAATTAATTAAAAATAAATAAATATGTAAAAATTGTTATTTTTTTGTATTATGTAATGTAGCCATTTTAAATTTTTCAGTGTAATCAAATACAGATTTGCAATATGATTTACAGATGCCACAGGATTTCAACAAGTTAATTCAGAAGAGGGGAGGAAGAAGACCAGAGATTCGTTCAGTCAAACAGATATACTTTAATAGCAAAACACTAAACAGTGCTGCTTCTCTCCTCACACAGTTACACATAAAACATAAACAGATCCACACACATACATATATACAAACCCATACATAGACACACACCCAGTAATGCCCATATACACATATATAAATCTCATACATATGCATGCACATGCCATCTGATCATCACGAGAGAAATTCAGATAATTAGATGCAAGGTGCCTGCTGTCATAAGCATAACTCCCATCTCTTGGTATTGAATATGGTTTAAACTTTTCACCTGTACCTATGTACACTACACACATACACATTTTACACTCACATACCACACGTGCAACTATTTTTGATATGTTCCTCATTTATAATTATTTCTAAAAATAGAAATATATGCAAAATCACGATGACAAAATATGCAAATTGAGTCTGAAAGATTACCAGAGACCCGAACACACATTTTTATAGCTTGTAAGTACATATGTAACTTCAACAAGTGTTTAAGTGGTATTTGCCTTTTAATGATATAATGTGAGTTGAAGAATCTTTGGCTGTTATTTGTAGCAAGTGACTATGTCTATCCAAAAATTAAATCATTTTTTGCTTTTTAAATTTCAGAATATGAACATGCTATTCTAAATGCTACAGTTGATTATTTCATTTGGTCATTATACAGAAAACAAAATACAATGTAATTAAACTCAGTTCCAAAAATATAGAGGAAAAATCGGAATTTTGGAATGAACATTTTAACAAATTATACTTCATTGGCATCTAGATACAATTTGATGTCTGTCTAGCTGTCTGCATTTATATACATGGAGTATAGAGCAGGCATGGACCACAGCCACAGCATTGTGAATGAAACTGGGTAAACAGAAACTATATGAAAACTCAATGAATTTGTGGTATGTGAGTGTAAAATGTGTATGTGTGTAGTGTACACAGGTACAGGTGAAAAGTTCAAACCATATTCAATACCAAGAGATGGGAGTTATGCTTATGACAGCAGGCACCTTGCATCTAATTATTTGAATTTCACTCCTGATCATCAGACTGCATGTGCATGCATATGTATATACATGTATGTGATGCATATATATTCATATGTGTATATGGGCATGACTGGATGTGTGTCCATGTATGAATATGTATATATGTATGTGAGTTTGTTTATGTCTTATGTGTAACTGTGTGAGGAGAGAAGCAATACTGTTTAGTGTTTTGCTATTAGAGTATATCTGTCTGGCTGTAATTCAAAGGGCCAGTTCAATCACATGCAGTTACAGATGCTTAACCCTTTAGCATTCAAACCAGCCATACTAGGCACAAAATTCTACCTGTTTTGTGTTGAAACTGACCAGATCAGGCCTTTCTCGCCTACCCTACAATGTCATTAAAATAAAGAAACAAATGCATCATCAGAATCTCAAAGCCACAAAATAATGTACGATTAATTGAAAACAATGGGAATAAATAAGCATTGTATTAGACGGAGTAATCTGAATGCTAAAGGGTTAATTCAATGAAAATGCAGCTCAGTCGATTGAACAACTAATATTAATCAACAATAACAGATGATAGATTCACTTTCCATTCAGATAAACAATTACCTTATCCATGATCACCTGCATACAAAGTATTCCAGTGATAAGTATACACAGGTAAATAGTGCTGCTTTAAGATGGTGAATGAAATTCAAATGAAATCACAGGCAATATTCAGGAACATGATTTCTGTGGTGCTTTTGAGACATGAAAGACATACTGAGACTGCAGTGTACCTTCTCAAGGGGAACTATTTCAAAAGGAATGGTACTCAAATATAAATAACATCTGAAATACATTATTTACTAGTGTATTTTTTTTTTTTTTTTTAAATCTGGTCCAGGAATTTTCTTATACACCTAGCAAATAGTGTACATTTGAAACCAAATGAAATAGCTACATATAAAGGTTCATTGAATGTAAGCAGCACAATCAATTCACAAGGACAGCAGAGAGTATATATACAAAGATATGCTCTGTTACAATTAATCTAATTTACCATACTTGTACTCATCACTCAGAAGTAAGTTTGTTATTACATCACAATGGCAACTATCCATCAGATAGTTAAGATAAACACACTTCTTAATTAGAGGTGCACTAAATTAATTAGGTAATTATTATTATATGGTTAATTCTAAAAGTAAACACCCATTCCTAGACAAATTATGATTTAAATAACTTTCTCTTCAAATACAAGTAAATCAGAAATCTTTCTCTGCAGGGAACATATTTGCCCTTTCATTATTATTATTATTATTATTAATATGATAAAGGCACCAGCATACATTTTGGAAGAAAGTAGAGCTGATTTTACAGACCTCTGTATTTGACTCTCATTCACCTCAGTGGCACAAAAGGAAAAGCTGATTCTAACAGGGTCTGATTTCAACATATATGGGAACATAACTGGATATTGTTGGTATTAAGTCCAGTGCCCTACTTATTCTGCCAATCTGATCAATTAGGATTTACTTCAGCAAAAGGCCACAAAGTGCAGAGTTAATTGAATCAACCTCAGTATATGACAAGCAATTATTTTATTGATTCTTGTGAATGTAATGGTAAAGACGACCCAAGTAAGATCTGAATCTCAGAAAATTAAAGGATATAACCAAATAGCACAAGTTCTGTTTCTATTGATTAAAGAAAAGGTTTAGCTGATTTAAGCAAGTATATTAGTTTAATGATCCTCAATGTATAAAATGTGAATTTCACAATGCTGAGATTTGAACTCAGAACCAAGAGGGAAGAAACTTAATGCTGTAAGTTATTCAGTTCAGCACAACAAATAATAATGATGATGATAGATGATTATCAGTTTTGAGTCGGGGACAAAAAAACAAAGACTTGAAATTTTTAGTCTAACATTAACTGAAAATTGAAACTGTTGTAGACTGCATGGAGCATACCATTTATTTTATTTTTGTACCAGACACTATGAAAATATATTCCCATTTGCTACAGAGCCAAAAAGAAAAGAAAACAAAAAACAATACAATACAAACGAGTACACTGTGTGTCAAATATACTGTCTGCATATTTATTATTTTAAATGACTTTTTGACGAGCAGTGTCATAAGAATCCAAGAATGGAAATAAAAAGCAGTACTGTTCATGTTTTTCCACCAAAAAATAAAAGTGGGGAGAGGCAGAGTGAACCTAGAAATTTATCTAGCAGATAATACCAATAACAATAACTGCCCTCATTGGCCCGACATAGATTTATTGGGGAGAGGTAAACAACAACAATAGAATGCATACAGACATTATATGAGTTTTTTGTATATTTTGTGATACAAAAAACTTAAAAAGTGATCAGTGAACTCTTACCAGAAGAGTTGCTGTCGCATACAAAGTAAACAGAATTGCTTATTTGAACCATAGGTTTTATTCAATTACACTTTTACTCAACTGTACAAACTGGAAAAACCCACTTGTGTGTATAATTGATCAACAGGCAGATTGAATAAAATGTTGTTATTCAGTCAGTTTAAATACTAAAGGGTTAAAAAAAAAGTTAGCCAAAATAAAGGACTGAAAGTCATCTGAATATTGGAAAAAAGTTACCTGCATCATGATAATTTGTGCCAGGTATCAAAATGCCAACATCAGAACTGCTGCTCAATGCTCTGTGAACATTGTAAAGGCATAACATGGACAGTTACAATAGAGACTACAAAGCTGTGGCCAGCAAGAAGGAACGCATCAGGGGTTCTGACTGCATCAGCATGCCAGGGCCTTAGGCTCAATTCAGACAGCTATGTGAAGCTGCTGGAGACTGGTCAAACCCTGGCTGGAAAGGGTTGATGCTGGAAGGTCATGTGTGGCAGTAGGATTCATTTTCTTGCCTGGCTTCCAGAAAGAGTCAAGAGTGATTGTTAGAGAATTTCTATGATATCAGCAGCTCCAATTTCTGGTCTTCTTATCCTCCAATTGTAATCTCATGGATTACTAAGTGCGGAGCACGGTTTAAAATGATACCAACCTCTCTACCTGCAACACCAAGGCTGAGCTGGTGGCCACAGTCAAAGAGGCGTTTGAAGATCTTTACAGGGACACAGAAAAGAACACTTGTGCCAGGTTCTGGGGCATCTTGAGGCTGAGGTGGAAGCAAAGAGTGGCTACTTTGAGTAAAATGTTACCTCCCAGCCTTATCAAGTTGATATTTTTTGATGGGATATTGTGTTTGCTTTTACTTTCATGCAAACTGTCAAATTTAGCTGAACATTGTGTATAATTTTGTTTATCTTACATATTTTTTTTTTTAAATTAGGAGTTGATTGACTAAAAAAAAACCTATATTGCTAATACTAAAATATATATCATTGACTAACAGAGAAATCAAATGAAGTCAAAGAAAACTCTCAGAAACATAGAGTCAATGTAAAGAACAAACCAATATTGATAAGAGAAACATGATAGTAGTTTTGCCATATGCAAGACAGCTCAAGAAAATAACTCATTTTCATAAAAGAATGAAAAGAAAAGTAACATCCACCCTTCCATGTCTGAAGAAATATTCCAAAGTGTTGCCAGAACTCAAGCAGTGCTGTCTAGTAAATAATAGAGTAATTTTCAGTTACTTTCTCCAAGTACGCATGAAGCTTAACTTTTAACATTTCAAGGAATGGGAATTGTGGTGTTTATTTCAGCAGGATGTGTGAGGAGAGAATGGAACAGTTAAAGAGAAAGAAAAGAAGTGCTTGTGTACCGCTGAGGAAAGTTTTCCATCCTGTAGGTGCATATGTTTATGTTAACCCTTTAAGATGCAGATTACTCGGTCAAATTAAAACCCAATTAGAAATAAATATGTAATAGGCAAGAAAAAATAATTTTACAATAACTGGTATTTTATAAAAAAAAAATTCTAGACCTCCTTTTTTGCCTCCTTCATCAAAATAACTTTTTCATTGCTTACCAAATTAACAGTAAATGAATTACTAAGTAAATATAGCAAAAATACATATTTGTTGGTATGGTTTAGCATTCAGATTATCCTGTCAAATGTAATGCTTATTATTTACATTGTTTTAAATTAATCATGCATTATCACATAGCTTTGGGATTTTGATGTGATTCTTTATTTTTAGAATGACATTGCAGGGTAAGCATGAGAGGTTGGATCTGGCTGGTTTAAATATTAATGGGTTAAAGTGAATACATTCTTAATTATGTGTACACATACAATAATGTATGTACATGAATAAAATAAATTTGCACAAATGTTGAATTTTGAGAAATGATTACTAAATGTAATAAGTTAACATGCACCATCTCAGGGGTGAGGAGAAGGAACTAACTTTTTCTCCAACAAAAACAAATGCTTTACGATCTCTATATTATAAATCTGATGTCAAGTCCCTTGATAGATGTTTTAGTAGTTCATTAAAAAACTTTTTCTGGAAGGTGGTGGTGTTGGAGAAATCTGTGAAACCAGCTTCATAACTAATAATAACTGACAGCTTGTCGTTTCACATAATAACATCGTTATCTTTACTACATAACATTATCCTGATATGTGGAAACAATAATAATAATAATCATTATGACTACCATCAGCAGCATGAACATCTCCACCACTATTATCAGGAAGATTGGTTTTCAGATCTGTTTCTTCCATGCTGGCATGGGTTAGACAGATCTTAAATTCAATACTTTCTTATGCGTATCAAGTTTGAAGACTATTTTTATGAGGATGTCCCAGTTTATCATCTAATAATAGCTAGATGCTATTACTGTCAGCCGTCAAAATATAGACACCATAGAAGTTATCTTCTAGACATATAACCTGATAACATATGTGAATTTCTTTTGACTAGACATGAAGAACTACATTTTTTAGGAACAAGATATAATTAATTAGACTGAACCAGCATATTGCTGGTACAAATTATTACTAACTGCAGAAGAAAGCAGGGCATAGCAGTACTAGAGAAAAACATCATCATCATTTAACGTCTGTTTTCATGCTGACATGGGTTGGATAGTTTGACAGGGAGCTGTCCAGACTCCAACTGTCTATTGTGGCATGGTTTCTATGGCTGGATGCCCTTTCTAATGCCAACCATTTAACAGTGAGCTGGGTCCTTTTTATGTGCCACTGATATGGAAAGATAAATGGCAACATAGAACACTATGAAGCAAAGTAAAACTAGGCCCAGGAATGATTTGAACACAAAAGTATAGAAATTTCTCAACTTGTAAAAGTTTACTTATATAAATCTGATATTACCTTTCATGTAATAATCAGTTTTTAGTCAAGTATATGAATTTAAATTTTAACATCTTTAAACTATCGATTTCATGCAAGTTCCTGTGTTAAGCATGGGCTAAAGTGAATACATTCTTGATTAGGTGAACACACATACAAGAATGTATGTACATGCAAAAAATAAATTTGTACAAATGTGGAATTTTGAGAAATGATTACTAAATGTAATAGTTAGCATGCACTATCCCAGGAGTGGGAGGGGGGAACTATACCTTTTTCTCCAACAAAAACAAATGCTTTATGATCTCTATATTATAAATTTGATATCAAGTCCCTTGATAGATGTTTTAGTAGTTCATTAAAAAGTTTTCTGGAAGGTGGTGGCATTGGAGAAATCTGTCAAAGACAACAAAGGGGCCTGCATTGTGGTAGCTTGTTCTACTAGTAATAACAATCAATTCTCCCTCAAATCACACCTACAATATTGAAAGGACACATTAAATAATGTAATAGTATTGGATACAGTATGACTAAAAAGAAAAGATGGGATGATCACTGCTGAAAGGTCTTTGTCAGTGTTCAACCAGGGCTGATCTGGAGTTAAATAAATATATGTAGGATATTATAGCAGATCATAATAACAATAAAAGTGTTATTAAGATGTTACAATTACACTGTATGGTGTAGCAGTGTGTTATGGTGTAAACAGAAGGTAGAACAAAGAAATAAGCTTCGTGAGAGACAGCAAGATAGAAAGCAGATCATTTGGAAAAATGGTCAGTATTTTTAGGACAGTTAATGTTTCACTTGTAAGTGAGTATTCATACCATTATGGAAGTATATAGCCATCTAATAACATATGTACAGTATGTATTTGCTTCATGTGTGTTGCGATTGCACACAATAACAGGGTTTACAGACGTGCATGCACTTACAGTATCATGTATGTGCACAATATACAGTTGTGGCTGAGTCGTAAGAAGCTTGCTTCCCAACCACATGGTTCCAGGTTCAGTTCCACTGTGTAGCACCTTGGGCAAGTGTCTTCTATTATAGCCTCAGGCCAACCAAAGCCTTGTGAGTGGATTTGGTAGCTGGAAACTGAAAGAAGCTTGTTGTTTGCATATATATATACTAGCTGAATAGTCTGTTGTTGCCAGGCAATGTAATGCCTAATATAAATTTTTATTTATTCCATGTCAGAGTATGCCTCCCTGACAGACAGGCCTCTTAATCAGGACAGATTTGTGTAATTTTTCCCCAAAATACTTCGTTGAGGATTTTTTCCCCTTTTAAAATTATTTACATGTCTGTTCGACCATTTCCCATGACTTTATTCATTAAAACTTAAGTCCTTACAACTTTGGTTGTTGCAATGCTTTACTTTCATTTGTTTAATAAAAATGCCACCTCCTAATGATCGTGCTTTCATTCCGTGATAGACAGCTATCATGCAGAAAATGCCAGCTTCCAAATCCTGTTTTCTGATTAGGTAAAACTGATTAAACTTTAAACCTCAGTAACATTTTTCTGCAGCTTTTCTGGAACAAATAAATAACGAAATTGGATTTAATGTGGAAAACCATTTCAAGATACCAAATTTGGAAATTTTAATGTAATTTTAAAATCTCAGTCTACCCCGACAAACACAAAACCAAGAAGGGAACATTAATGCATAGGCAAATAAGTAATTAGCAGAGAAGGAAAATATAATAGGAAAATTTGACTGGGGGTGTTGTTGTTACCTCCTACAGTTACT
>NC_068984.1:75994461-76009357 GCF_001194135.2 Octopus bimaculoides
GGGGGGGGGGGGGAGAAATTTTACTAAGAAACAGAGAGGGGAACAAAGATTCCCTTTAAGGGGAGGGAACTGCTTCGAGGTTTATAATTTATTATTATTATTATGAGGTCTTTTTCTTATGGTTGAAAGAGTATATGAAATAACATTTCCATATAATACATTTTTCTCTTCTCTTTTTAAGTATCCTAGTAGTTGTGCTAAACAAATACAAACACAGAATATTAAGCAACATGAAACAGCATCAAAGAAAGAAAAGCCAACAAGAATTATGCCACAGGAATATATATATATATGAACCAAAACGGTGCTTCTATGTGGTCTGTGGTCATATGACTTACTTCAAAATGGCAGCCAAGTTTCCCTCAAATCACACCCTAGCATCTTTCAAAAAAAAAAAAAAAAAATCGGTGGGATACATTGTTGAATGTAATCCTAAATATACTGTCTCAAAACATGATATAATGCTCACAACAAGACTACCTATGATCAAAGGTCTGCTTAGTTGGGATTTCCCAGGGCTAAAGAACAACTACCACATATGGTTAGGCAATATGTAACAAACAGACTATTTAAAACTGCATATAATTGGAGTTTTTATCAATATTATTCTTTGAAAGAAGTATACATGTACATACACATGCAAACACACCATATGCATACATCTGATACTTACAGCAAGTTATACCAGAATAGTAACACTATACTGTAATGGACTTAACAGATTACACTTACTATATCAATAGCATGTGTTGTGCATCACCCACAACCAGCCAATAAACCAGATACTCATGAAAATCAATTGAACTAGCTAGCAACTACTGAATTATATATATATTTTTTCATGTATTTTTCTTTTCAGTACTGAGTTTTATCTTTTAAATTAAAATTTATCCGTGATGAATAGGAAGAGAGAAAGATATTGCACACAAAATATGAAAGGAAAAAAAAAACCTAATAAAATTTTTTAAGGATATATTTCAATAAGATGAAAAACCTGAAAATATTCCAGTCATTCAAGCTTGCTTTATTATTGATATTTTATGTGATATTCTTTTGGCAAACAAAGAAAATATTTCATATTATTATAATAATAATAATTTATATATTATTAATATATCATTATTATCACCTCAAGTTGGTTGAATGGCAGGAAAAATAATACAGCAATAGATTAAACAGCTGTGTGTGTGTGTGTGTGTGTGTGTGTGTGTGCACGCGCGCGCGCACACGAGTGAGCAATGCATTTTCCTATAAAATTAAATTAACATATGATGTCTTAACTCGCACCTAAAAACTATTAAATAACTTAAACCAGTACAATCCAAAAATGTATGAAATAAACTAATTGAGAATCTCTGACAGTTCCAGAATCCATAGGTTAACTTAGTAGCCTATACAAAAACACAAGTCTACAGATAAACACCATGAACAAATTTCAGAATGCCACACTAAAACACATAAAGAACCATATATACAAAAACATTGTACTCAATCAATCAGATAATGTTAGAGACATAAACAACTAAGGAATAAAGTCAACAAAACTGGGAATTCCCTCTTCAGCAGCCTAATGGATATCAGTTCAATTTCAACACCTACATGTAAGATCACCACTTCTGCTGTCAGCTGTAAAACATAATCCAACACTGCCTGGGAATATACAATCCAAATAGTTTGCACCCAGATCATAATTACAAGCTTAACTACCTGTAACCCAGTTACATTGCAACACAAAATTCAATTAAATACATTACAAAAACCAATAATTACCCAATCAACAATAAACACCTATAATGATAAACCAAAAAAATGTATGATACAAATAAATTAAACTAATCAACACAGATAACCATAAAAACTGCCATACATGAACAATAATCAGAAACAAATAGTTAGAACCAACAAATAACATATATTAACAAACTTCACATTTAATGTCCAAATACACACACATGTGTGTATGTATGTATGTATGTATGTATGTGTGTATATATATATATATATATATATATATATATATATATATATATATATATATATATATATATACATATATATATATATATATATATATTTTATATAATCTGTGTAAAAATACAATTTATGGATGTGTGTGTATACACAAATCAGTAATTTTCTTTTCTATGTTGATATGGATTAGACTAGAGTTTTTGAGACAGTATATAATTTTCCTGTTACCAATCCTTATCGTTGAAGTAAAATATTTTTATTCCACTGGTCTTTAAATGAAATTGACAGACCAGATACACTGTTGCCAGGAGATATAAAAATGTACCATTCTCTTACTTGAAAAACAAGGACTGGCAACCGACAACGTCCAGCCATAGAACACTGCCTCAGTAATTCATTTAATCCATGAGAAAAGCAGGTGGAAGAAAACAATATACACACACACATATCATAATATTATTCACCTTTTCCCAATTTTGATTACCCACTCAGCAGTTTGACCCAACAAGGAAACTGCTATATGGTGACTTGACTTGCTAGAAACAGCAGCCAACAACTATCTCACATCACTACACTCTCATAAAAAAAAAAAAACAATACATCAAATAATGAAATCCTGCATGTGAACAAAAGACCAAGATGGTCCCAGTTGTAGTATCTTTGATCTGCTTATTTAGTCTACAATATACGATATGATATACATGTGGCTATGAGCAAATATATAAAATAAAATCAAAGGTTCAGATTAGGTAATTAGGTGAGAATAGTGGAATAAGAACTTTATAGTTGCTGTTTAACCCTTTGGCATTGAAATTATTCTGTCAAATGTTCTGAATTTGAATTAATCATGTATTAACTCATAGCTTTGAGATTTCAACGGTGTGATTGTTTAATATTAGAATGACATTGTAAGATAAGTGTGAGAGGCTGGATCAAATTGGTTTGAACATAAAACAGCTAGAATATTGGGCCTAATGTGGTCTGCTTTAATGCTAAAGGGTTAACCCCCAGTAGAATAGCCCTAATCAAGCAGAATAAATGACCAAATGCTTTCCAACCATGACTATTCCACAGTCCATCTCCAACATATTTTCTGTTTACTCTTTAAGATGGGCAGGAGGTATTTATTAGTTAGAGGAACTATATGGAGCTTCTCTTGCAAAATAGGACAAAACCAAGTAAAATAATAAATATATTATGAGAAGATTATAACAAATAAACACTACATTTAATGTTGATCAATATTATTTTAATAATCCTGATCAGCTTGCAACTTCAGTAGCTATTTCTCAAGGAGTCATAATTCTGCCAATTAACCTCAAAAATAGTTTATTACAAGTGAAGATGGACAAGAAAGTTATGATTCTGAAATGTATAAAGGTAATTCCAGAAATAATTCTACTAATAGGCACAAGGCTTGAAATTTGGGGGAGGGGGATAGTCAGTTATACCAACTCCAGTACTCAACTGGTACTTACTTTATTGACCCTGAAAGGATAAAATAATGAGAGAAAGAGCCTAGTAAGCCTTTCTCTTGGCTTATCTGGCTTTATATTTCTGGAATTATTAGGACAAATAGACAGACAGAGAGAAAGTGATATGTATTATACTTTCTCTCTCTCACACACACACACACATACACATACATACAAACATACGCATGCATAGAACGAGATAGATATAGTGAATGCTAAGGAGTTCGATTGTTTAGATATGTAAAGAGAAAGGTGGGTAAAGCCAGTTATTAACTAGTAGTGTGTCAATAGCAGTCACAAGAGCGAGAGTATAACAATTAAGGAATAGCTATTACAATGTCAGAATGTAACTGTGGCTCAGAGAAAAATTAAACTGATAGAAACAGAATGAGATAACACTGCTGACTAGCAACCAGAGAACATGAATAATGCAATAAGCCAACCAACAAGAAAGCCTGTCTGGTGGTTAACAAACCTGCTAAAATTAGATGCCAAATTACCATCAACCAAATCACACAGCCTACTCTCTTAAAAGGGGATGGACATATTGGGATACATAGCCTCAGACTCATTATGCATGGAGAAAAAAAATTAGTGGGATATCATGGCTGGAATGCCTTTACTTTTTGTGTTTGTTTGATCAGAGTGGACCTGCGATTAAACAACAACAATGAATGTAATAATGCATTGCCATGCTTACACACACACCCACACTATTTTCTGTTCATGCGGCAGTTAATATGTGCCGATATTCTATGGACTAGTCTTCTATGAATAGAGGATTTGTTATAATTAATTCTTCCAAATAAATTTGCTGCAAAATAATCAGTTCAAATGCAAAGTAGTTTTACTTCATCCAGGCCAGTATAACAAGTCCTAGTCAAACACTGAGTCAATTAAATTGACTTACACCTACCCATAAAATTTGTGGCCTCATGCCATGTTATAATCGCTGCTATTGTACATTTATTTTTACCATGCAAGTATGGGCGATGCTTTTACAAATGTATTTGCATACAGTTGGGGCGATCATTTCAACAACTTAGTACTTAAGAGAATGATTCTATCATCTGAAAAGGCTAAAGCAAAAAGAGTTATAGTCCTTTTCTAGGAACTCAAAAATCTCTTGTGATAGTAAAGTCGTAGTTCATGACTATGAAGTTGGCAGCTAAGCAATGCCATTATGATCCATTACAATTAATCGTTATAAAGGCAAAGGGGCATAACAATTTTATGCTAAAAAGATAGCAAAGCCAAACTCATTTTGAATTTGGAGTGGTTGGCGTTAGGAAGGGCATCCAACTGTAGAAACTTTGCCAGATCAGATTGGAGCCTGGCGCAGCCTTCTGGCTTGTCAAACTGTCAAACCCATGCCAGCATGGAAAGTGGACGTTAAACAATGATGATGATGATGATATATAAGATGCATTCGGGAGTTAGCATCCTGGTAACCAACTACTGGACAGGAAAGGCCATCAAAATTGTTCTTCACCTTCCTCAGAGTCCAGGTCTTGCACCCTGTGACTTGGATGTTCCCCAAGCTGAAGGAGAACCTGATAAGTGGCAATACAAAAAAGGGGTGGAGAGCAGCATTATAAATAAACCTGTAGATAGATAGATAGAGAGGGAGAAAGGGTACAGGATACACAGGGAGAGAGATGTTAGACAGAATTATGTAGTGGTGGCTATAGCAAGTGGGGGATGGAGGCATGAACAGCAGATATGAGATGGTGTTAAAGGTATGACTGATCTAAGATGTAGCTCAGAGGAGAGGAGAAATACCTGGAGGCATAGAAAGGGGTTGAATAGGGGAGGATAAAGTAGAAAGGGCTGACATTGAGAATGAGGGATAGATGTTAAACGAAATGGTTCCAGGAAGATGGAGAGGTGAACTAATAGGGATGAAGAATGGAGAGGTGAACTAATAGGGATGAAGAATGCAGAGATTCTGCTGTCATGATTACCGCAGCTGAATAGTGCCATTCTTAGGAGTGATGGAAAAATGAGTTTTAGGAAGATAGCATGAAGGGAAAGCTTGACAATGATAAATTGGGTGCAGCAGAAGAGCCCAGTGAGTGTATAAACATAAACCCGATGCATTTAGAATCTCACTTTTTGCTGTGATAGTCAGGTCTTATCAATCAAAGTGAAATGCCAATCATCTTTGTCCTTTGTCATCTTTACCATCATCATCATCATCGTTTAACGTCCGCTTTCCATGCTAGCATGGGTTCGACGATTTGACTGAGGACTGGTGAAACCGGATGGCAACACCAGGCTCCAATCTAATTTGGCAGAGTTTCTACAGCTGGATGCCCTTCCTAACGCCAACCACTCAGAGAGTGTAGTGGGTGCTTTTACGTGTCACCCGCACGAAGGCCAGTCAGGTGGTACTGGCAACGGCCACGCTCGAAATGGTGTCTTTTATGTGCCACCCGCTCAAGAGCCAGTCCAGGGGCACTGGCAACGATCTCGCTCGAAAATCCTACGAAGGCCAGTCAGGCGGTACTGGCAACGGCCACGCGCCCAATATCTTCATATCAGCCTTCACTACTTTCTCCCAAGTCTTCCTGGGTCTACCTCTTCCACAAGTTCTGTCCACTTACAATGGATTATTTTTTAGCTAAATACTTCCTCTGCAGTTGTCTTACTAGAAAGAAGACATCTGTAGTACTCTTCTCTGGCTCAAAACCAAACTACATCTCATCTAGACTAATTCACTTCCGAATTGAGCTACAAACCTCTCTTTAACTTTCACAACCTGATTCAGTAATCTGATGCCTCTGTAAGTACTTCTAAGTAACCTTGTAACAGTTGACTATAATGCTGCCATAGCAGATATATTAAGCTTCTCAGCAGTGATTCCTGGTGAATGAGGGGCTTTACTTGTTTTCATAAGCTTAATTGTTTTACCTATCATACTGCTGTCAACAAGATAGCTGGTCCCTTTGTTGGGTTCATTATTGGGAAGACTCCTTTCTCTCATGCATTCTCCACATTTAGCAAACTTTCATAGCAGCACTTCTTCACCTCCCCCTTTTCAGAATCACTAAGTGCTAGTGTACCATTATTCATCTGTGCTCATTTCTTACCAACAGCATCTAAATTTTTTATGATACACTGTCTTGCAATACAGAACACATTTGTTATTCTCATAATATAGAATATTGGCAAACCTTTTACATTCTCCTTCTCCATTTGCTATGCAAATCTGATGCCTAGTTTCATTCCAAACAACCTGATATAATTCTCAGCTGCCTCCATTTTCTCAGTCTTTCAAAGCCTGTCTTTTTGCTTTTATAGCTCTGTCAACCTCAGACTGGCTGGGATTTTGCAGCAGCCATGGATTTATAATCATCAGTGAGTTGTTTTAAAGATACTTCCAATTGTCATGTACACTATACATCTCTATTTACTCTTCCTTTTACACCAATTTATGTCTCTTATTTGTTCTAGCTCTAAGTTTGAAGTTGCTAACCACTGACCTATGTTGAGTTGTATATTCTTCATCAGGAAAGACTTTGCATTCATAAATATCTGTCTATCACATTTTCCAGTAAAAATATAATGAATCTAGTCTGTGTGCCCACCAGATAGATAAGTGATCAGGCAGCTGCCTAGTTTCCTAAAGCTAATACTGCAGATAATCAGGTTATTTGCATCACAGAACTCCAAGAGCCTTGTTCATTCTTCATTTTCAGAACCACATCACCAGCCTCCATGTGCACCATGTGATCCCACCAGAATGCTACTCAACATGTTCATTGAAGTTACCTGCCTTGAAGTTAAGGTCACTGTCACTCATCATTGAAGTAATCTGCCAAGGGGCCTCACAAACCAAAGTTCAAAGATCTGGTCTGAAGGCTTAAGTCTATCACCCAAGAAGCACAATCCATCTATTTGTCCCATCCTACTGTTTCTATCAATCCAACTTTATTCCGAGTGCTTCAGTCAGCATAGAAGACATGTTTGATCCAAGTATTCTGGGTGAAATTGCTATGATAGTAGTCACTCATATATGGTGCTGCAATGAGGACTAGCTCAGAGCCCAGTGATAATGAAGCAAAATTGTCAACCTCCACAACTATGCTTGTGCCCACTTTACCTTATACTGGTAATGTTTTTTGTTTAAACACTACTCAAAAGATTTTTCATATCCCAAAATCATTCATAGATGATCTTTGGCAAATATTATATAGCATATAAAAAAAAAAAAAGAGAATAACTCCCAGAGTCTAAGGAAACCAGGAGTTACCTGCATCATCATTACCATTATCATCACTTAACATTCACTTTTCTATGCTTGCATGCACATGTTGGGTGGAATTTCTACAACCAGATACTCTTTCTATCACCAACCTTCACCTGTTCCCAAGCAAGATAATATTCCCCGTGATCAGACATGCTTTCATGAAAGACTGGAATTGAAAGACAGCACTTGCTTGATAGTGACATTTGTTTACAACTATCACAAAAAGTCATGTTAAAGAGACAGTAACACAGATGCATTTGTGTGTGTGTGTGTGTGTGTGCGCGTGTGTGCATGCGTGTGATGGGCTTTACACCATTTCCATTTACAAAATCTACACACAAAGCACTGGTCAACCTGGGCTAAAGAAGACACTTGTCCAAGATTCAATGTAATGAGACTGAATCCATGACCATGCGGTTGGGAAGCAAACTTCATACCAAAGAGCCACACCCATGCCTTAAAAATGAAGTTTACAAATCAAGATAGTTCATATTTAATAAGTTTATTACATAAACTTGTTTGGATTTTATTAAAAGATTATGTAGTCAATCTTTTCTGGACAGTCAATACCTTACATAGAAAAAGAAAGTGTATTATAATCTCAGATTTGTTTGCTTAACAACACCACACACACACACACAGAGTTTATTGTTTTTCCATATGCTCAAGAACTGGATGCCATGACGATCAAAGTTATCTGATTGCATCTACTTTCTTCATCCCATTTTGTCTACTGTCAGTCAGTTCAATATTGATGTATAGATAATTCAGATCAGAGTTGATCTTGACTATTCAGCACTTATTTGTATGTCATGCAAAAACTTCCATCTAACACACTACTGCTCACTCCCTGAATGTATATACACCTGTATGTACATGCTTTTACACACACACGTATGTGCGTTCACTTGTTTTGTTCTTTGTTCATGCTAGCACAGGTTAAATGTATGTATATGTACGCAAGTGTCTGTATGTACTGTAAAAATAACAATTGTTAAAGCTACCCTAACATAAATACCTCTCCTCAGGTAGAAATGTAAGCTAATTCTTACTCCAGTCCTTTACCCCTTCATTCTAACCCAATAACTGTCTGTATAACAAAGTCTCTTGGCAATAACTAACTCAAATCTTTCTTTAAATATTTAACCAAGATCAGTTACTATAAAATGTCTCAAATTAAGCTTACTCCCTTCCTCCTTCCCAATCTTTCTTCCAAATCCTGCTGATTTGATATTTTAGAGGGTTTAAAGCTACACTGTGGTGTAGGTAGTGTGTAGTTCTATGATTTAAACAGAATGTCATCAGCTCTCTAACAAACAGACAACAAACTCAATGTGAACAGTGCCGAAAAAGGCAAGATAATATCAGTAATATGTCTGCTTGTGTGCACATTGCATTTCTTCAAAATTATGACTCAGCAGCAAATACTTAATTACAGAACACAACATTCACCCCATCCCCCAAGATGCATAATCAACATCTTTAAGTGTCTTACTGCACACCCACCACAGATGTAATAGCTCTTATGTGTCATTTGTGTGCATTTCATATTGAAATCTAGATATTGACAAGTAGAACTGAAAGCTTGCTCTGGAGTCAACAAGTATGAGTTTTCAAGGGGAGAGGAATGGGGAATAGATGTTTATAAATAGTGTAAGTTAATGGCGATCACTTCAACATACATTTAAATCTGAAGAGGTATTTTACACCTAACATTTTTACTCTCATTCCCTACTCAATTCCATATCAACATGGGCAAAATGGTGTTTCCATATTCAAAAAAAGGTTTTTAAAGATTCCTAAGGAGGAAGGAATGTCGCACATGACATGCACAGATTCTGTGAGACTGATGCAAGTGAAGAGGTTCATATTTAGTTGAAACATCTGAAAGTCAATGCCTGCAAGAAAAGCCTGGCAACAAGAATATTCCAGAGGTTGACATTCTGAAGATGGAGCATAATGAGGAGTGGATAGTGTGGGATTTCAGACCTCAGGAAAATACTTGTACGTTTTAATATCAACTATCCTACAATAGGTTCATTAAAATGATAAGGGTATAATACTGTGTGTATACCAGGGTTTTGTTTTAGAAAAGATTACAAACACCCTAACCACTATGTTTTAGTCAACAGAAGTCAACTGTATTAATTACATACTGATGGTAACAACTAAATATAAAAATGTTTATCAAGTGACTAATTCACATATAAGATAAAAATTGGTCTCCTTTGACCAATTTTGTGGCAAATTATTGTAAATTAAATTATCCCAGTACTCCATCAAATTAATACTACTTAAATGATCTTGGGAATATGACAAAAGATTTAAACTCAGAACAAGGAAATAGTTTAAATATTGTCAATCTCTGGGGTATTATACATTTAAGACTACATTTTCCACTGTATCCCTCTTCTTGTGTGATTTGAGTGAGATTTGATGGCTATTTCTAGAAAAACAAATGACCTCATAGAAGTACCCTTACTGGCATTGTATATGTATATCAGAGTTGCATTCATACTGGCATTAGTGAAGATGACCTAGTTAGCTGGAACATCTAAGATTAATTTCCAATGAATATCAGTATTATATTCTCCTGTATTGATTTATATGGTAGAAGTTATTTATTAAAGATGATAATAAAACCAAGAAACAATTCTAGGTAGTAAAGGTATTCTAAGTAGATGTTCCAGAACAAAACTCATGTTTCATTAAGAGTAATGCCAATGTTGGCAAATAAATAGACAGTTTCTTGGCAGTTTGTTCAATCTATATTGAGTACATAGCATATAATCAATCCAATCTAATAAAGAAATAATGAATAAGATTTTCTACATAAAACATTACAAAGACCAATGTCTTTGTAATGTTTTATCACAGACTAATTTACTTTAAACTAAAATTGATGGATGGTTATGGGTTTTGCAAATTGAAACATTTGCATAGTGTCATGGAGTAAAGATGTCCTTCATTATTATTCTATAACAGACTTCAAAAGTTGAATCTAACTATTGACAGGTATATACGTGTGGCAGTGCACTTAGAAAGTTCACTTTGTAATCAACATGATACCATGGACAAATTAAAAACTATGAAAACTATTTTGCCCATATAGGCTTGGGGTTGAAAAAAAAAAAAAAAAAAAAACAGGGCAAAAATGTGTGTAAAATACTTTCCCAGATTTGAAATGTTCAACCCAAAACTTGTAAGTAAATACCTGTTCTTTGTAGAATCAACCAGAGATTGCTTCTTCGGCACAAGGTCAGTAATTTTGAGGGGAAGGGATTAGTTGATTACATTAACCCCATTACTTTATTTGAACAATCCCAGATGAATGGAAGATAAAGCTGGCTTCAGCAGGATATGAGCTCAAAAAGCAAAGAGCCAGGACAAATGCTGCCACACAAAGTCAGCTAAACTGAGGGGAGAAAGTAGTCAATTATACCAGCCTCAATATTAGACTAATACTTTATTTTATCAAGCCTGAAAAGATGAAAACAAAGCCAATTCTGGTGAGAGTTGAACTCTATACAGAGAGCTGAAAGAAATAACACAAAGCCTTTTCTCCAGTGTTCTAATGATTCTCCTAGTCATCTGCCTTAATACTAATAACAAAATGGTTGATCAGAGCAATTATTGTTGGTCAACACAATTATATCAGACAATTATCATTACTATTAGAAGCTTGAACTTAGGAAAATATGTATAGAAAAATAAGAAAGAAGCAAGGATCAGAAGATAAATATAGAAATGGCAAAACATTTTATATATATTGGGTATACAGTACTGAGAGAAAGATGGAGATAAGTAGAATGACATAGCAGGAGATTCACTATATTAAGAGCTTGGTTTCTTAAAGAGAGTGCTGAAATGCAAAGTCATGAAATTATAATGACAGTGAATCAAGAGGATTGGGTAAAATATAAGGAATAACTTGTCTTCATTTCAAGATTATTCAAGTAGAGTGTAACCAAGAACAGAAGAGGTAACAGTAAAGATTTAATTTTAGCTGGAGACTGCATTGGCTGTCTGCTCCAAGATCAAGATATCAGAGAATGAGGACAGTGAAATAATGAAATATGGCAAGAAATATAGAGGTGAAAAATTGAGTTAGCACTGCACTGAATCTAAATTACCAGTTAAAAGAGAAAGAAAGCAGAGCAAATGTCTACAAATAAGTTGATGAAAGAGAGAAGTACGTAGAAAACAAATCAAGAATAAGATTGATCAAGTGAGGAAGAAAAAAAAAAAAAAAAAAAAAAAAAAGAGAGAAAAAATCTCATCCATTTTGTATCAGTGTTTGTTGGAAATGAAATAGATATTTATTTCATGGTTAAAAAAATGCATAAGAAAGACTTCATTTTCCAGTTTCAGGAAAAATGAAATCAAAACAATTTGTTAATTTATGCACGGTCTTTTCACAGAACTTCAAGAGTGCTATATAGAAAACAAAAGAAAAAAAACTTAGTAGATAGAAACAAAATGTAGCAAGAGATAAATGTAAGCAAAATGACAAGAGGAAACATTTTGTGTAGGTAATTGTAAACAAAGAAAATGTTTGTACATGTTACTCAAAATAGAATAGAGAAAAAAAGAAAAATGTTAATTGAGGATATAGGTAAAACATGCATCTTAGTTGAGACCAATCCACCTTTGCTTCTAAAATACAGAATCTGTTATAATTTTATTTGAGAAACTTTTAAGCTAATTTTCCAAACACCAACTAAATATGCTGATAAATAGTAAGTTAAATGAAGGTGACTTCATGCAAGCAATCACTCAAGCTGCTAGAGAAAGCAACAAAATCTCCCTAAACTAATACGTTTTTAATAAAGAACACATTGGGTATTATAATTTTAGATACAGTGTACGTGAAAATAAGAGATGTGATGGCTGTGGCTGGAACACACTTGAACACAGGCCTATTCAATCAGTTCTGATAGGGATTAACATATTTTGTTACCATATTTCTTTTGAAGTTCATTATTTTCTTTAAATTTATTTTGGAAATAAGGGTACTAAAATAATTTTATTATTAAGCTGTTTGAAATTTAAATTTAGATCACTTTAAAACAGAGCCAGGAGAGTTTCAGGCAAGTTGGTATGAAAAGAGTTAACCCTTTAGCATTTAAACCAGCCATATACACCCCAAACATTCAGTCTGCTTTATGTCCAAGCTGACCAGATCTGATTTCTCACACCTCCCATACAATGTCCTTCAAAAACATATACAATCACATCATTGAAGTCTCAAAGCTACATGATCATGCATGATCAATTCAAAACAATATGAAGAAATAAGTGTTGCATTTGACACAACCAATACATAAAAAACAGAAATCAGTGTTAACTGTTTAACATTCAAACTGGCCATATCTGGCCAAAAATATTCTGGCCTCTCACACCTATCCAACAATGCCATTCTAAAAATAAAACAATCACATCATTGAAATCTCAAAGTGATGAGATAAAGTATGATTAATTCAAAACAATGTGAATGAAGAGGACAGAGTAATCTGAATGCTAGAGGGTTAAAGCCAATCCAAATTCTTGATTATTTTAAAATTTAAATGAAGCTTAATGTATTTCATTAGAAACACACTAAAAAAAAAGTACTATACTTTAAAGAACCGATATTAAATACAATATAGAAATAGAGAATAGAGTTTGTTTGACTAAAGAAATTAATGGAATTAAGTTTTCAGTCTAGTATCTAAGATGTTAAATAGCCGAAAGGATATGGGCAAGCCAACAAAGGTTAACAGCATGAGGTTATGATATTCAACAAATGCCAGCATTCGGCCCCTGTTGTTTAACCCTGGGAGAGAACTGAACTAGGAAACCTAAAATCAAAGGTATTCCAGTAGTGACAATCTGTTTTATTTTCCTTCAGATAGTGTATTTTGGGCTACATTCTTCAATGTGTCCTTTCCTTTTTTGCAAAGCAGAAACTGATTTGAAGGTGATCTGGTTGTTCGTTTTTTCTAGCAAGCTGAGGTATTGTACAAGAGGTTCCCTCTGGTGAGTATTATGTGTATTTATGTATAATGTACACTATTTTTCCAAATGTTTATTTCTAACCTAAAAATTAAAGGTGGATATTATACATAAAATAACTAAAAGCTATTTTTGCCTTTTATCAAAAGTCTGAAATGTACACAATTTATGTCCCATGAAATTACACAAAAAACATGAATACAATAGTTTAAAATGTTTTCTGACTGAAAATTTTAAATGCTTGTTTCAGCTTATTAAGATTCTGGCTACAAAAAAACTTTCTGAAGTTAGCACAGAGGGGACACACACACACACACACACACACACAAATCAATATTTTGAAATATGCACTCCAAAACATAATTTTCTTTTTTTTTCAAGAAAGTAAATAAAAATGTGCATTCCCATCAAATTACAAAAAAACAGTTAAAAAAAATTTTTTTTTTTGCAAGCTTGTTATTCATGTTTTAAAGAGTGGTCCTTCATTTTATATACAACCAGTAGAGCAACCAACAAGCAAACAGGTACGAAATTAAATTAACACTGCATAGAAAGTTGTGATTTGAGTGAAAAGTGGCTGCTATTTCTAGCATGTCTAGCTATCATGCAGATGCCTCATTTATTGATTCTATGTATGACTGCACTTTGCAATATTACATGCATGGCTGTGTGGCTCATAAGTTTGCATTGCACCTATGTTGTTTCAAGTTCAGTCCCACTGAATGGCACCTTAGGCAAATGAATATATAGCTCTGCATTAACTAATGCCTTCAAGTGAATTTGATAGACAGAAATTCAGGAAGTCTGTCGTATATGTATGAATGTGCACAGATGTTGACAGCCCATGTTACATGAATACATCATTATCATCATTTAATGTCTGTTTTCCATGCTGGGATGGGTTGAACAGCCAGCTGGAAAACTGCCTGGGCCCCATTTTATCTGTTTTCCTAACATTAACCACTTTACAGAGTGCACTGGGTGCTTTTAACAAGGCACTGACACAGACGCTGTCATTATGTTCAAGGACTCATAGTGAGTCTGCATTGAGTTTGAGTATTGTGAAGCAATCTTTATCTATTAAGTGTAAAGTTTTGCAATTGATTATGTCATGTCATGTTATATGTGTGTGTGTGTGAAGAGAGAAGGGAGGGAGGGAGGGAGAGAGGGGGGAGAGAGGGGGGGGAGAGAGAGAGAGAGAGAG
>NC_068984.1:76009528-76013435 GCF_001194135.2 Octopus bimaculoides
GGGGGAGAGAGGGGGGGGAGAGAGAGAGAGAGAGAGAGAGAGAGAGAGAGAATGTGGTTGGTTGCCAATATCACCCATAGAGGTTAAGTTTTGTTTTATCTATGGTGGTGCTTCACTCCAGAAAGGAGAAAGACAGTTAAGAAACAGAGAATAGAGGAGAGAGAAAATGAAAGTTGAGTAATTGCAAATGATCCATATTAAAAACAACCTGTGATGATTACAGAGAAATGTGTAACTAGTAAAAAATAGCATTTAAATGAGCAATACAATCATCTTGCTATGTAAACTACACCATTAACAACTGCTAACACCTCTAACCTGACAGAAAATAGCAAGCAAATCTCCCTCAGACTTCACCATGCCATCTTACAAAGGAAGAATGAGTAGGATAATGTCCTGAATAAACTATTTGAATATGGCTGGGGCGTCTCTGAGCAATCATAGCTGACCTGGAGCTAAACAACAAAAAAAGCAACACCTCTACTACCACTAAGAGCTAATGAAGGAGCTTGTGAGCTGTTATTCAGTCTGTTAGAAATAGTAACCAAATTTCCCTAAAACTAAACACAATTGCTTAAAAAAATGGAACAATACATTGCATAATGTAGCCCTAGATACATTAAAAACAGAGTGGTCATAACAGGAAAGTAGCCCTTGAGTATGAGTCTGTTTAAATTGGGGTTGTTGGTACTCCGTCGAGGGTTCCAGTTGATCCGATCAACGGAACAGCCTGCGCGTGAAATTAACGTGCAAGTGTCTGAGCACTCCACAGACACGTGTACCCTTAACGTAGTTCTCGTGGAGATTCAGCGTGACACAGCGTGACAAGGCTGACTCTTTGAATTACAGGCACAACAGAAACAGGAAGTAAGAGTGAAAGAGTACAGTAAGGTTCGCCACCATCCCCTGCCGGAGCCTCGTGGAGCTTTAGTTGTTTTCGCTCAACAAACACTCACAACGCCCGGTCTGGGAATCGAAATTGCGATCCTATGACCGTGAGTCCGCTGCCCTAACCACTGGGCCATTGCGCCTCCACTCAAATTGGGGTTAAGTAACAACAAACATCACCAACAGCAGGCACTTCCATTGATTGGATCAAGTGGAACCCTTGTCATCATAACCGAGTAAGAGCCAGTAACTTCCATCCTGCTGTCTTAAATAAGCAAAGAACAAATTTTGTCTGGATTTCTGAAATAATAACTATCATTATTATATAGTGATATATTGGAACCAGAGTCATAATTACAATGTCTGGTGATTGTGCACATTGGCTTTGCCTGTTCTATGTCTAACACTTGTGGACATGCTTACACACAGAACCCCCCCCCCCCAAAAAAAAACCCAACGTCCATGACTTTCATAAACATTTTTTGCATGCTCAGAATTGCTGAAGCATGGAATAAGCTACTGAATTAGTTGTTAGCTGTTGGGACATTATATCTTTCAAAATTTCCATGCTCCCTGAAATTCACCAACAATACACCTGATGCACCCCATCTCCATTTTATTTTTTTTATTTTTTTACAAAGAAATTATTCACTGTTCACTTCCTGTGCATATTCTATGTAATGTTCATGTAGTTTTGGTTACTTTTACTGATGAATTGTAGTGCACCTGAGCACTGTATATAATAAATTCTTTATTATTTTATTATTAATATTTGGTAATCCTTTATATTTTACTTGTTTCAGTCATTAGACTGCAGCCATGTTGACACCACCTTGAAGAATTTTTGTTGAGTGAATCAACCCCAATAATTCAGCTCTTTTTTTTTTTTTTTAGCCTGTTTTTTTTCTCTCACTAAACTGCTAAGTTACGGGGACATAAACAAATCAACACCAGTTGTCAAGTGGTGGTGGAAGACAAATACAAAAACAAAGACACGTACATATACACGATGGGCTTCTTTCAGCTTCCATCAACCAAATCAATTCACAAAGGTTTGGTTGACCCAACACTATAGAAGACTGAACTTGGAGCCATGTGGTTTGGAATGTTCTTGGTATTTCAAACTGAATCCTTTATTAAATTCATGTAGGTAGATTGTTCTTATTCTGTGGTCCATATTAGAGATATTCTCAGACAGGTTATTCTCCAATTGTTGCTGATGCTAACTTATTTTGCCTGCCTGACTGATATTGTCTGCCGGAATATTGTCTGCCTGACTGAGAGATTGAACACCCATTAGCTAAACTATTACAATTAACACCTGACACTTAACAATTTCATTCATTGTCCTACAGCTCCAAAAGACAATTAGATATTGGAAATTAGGAGCTTTAGATCTAACTAGACTGGATAATGGTTGGGTACAGCCTACCTGGGGTTAAAAAACCACCACCAACATCAACAACTCTGGTTAACATCCTCCATTACAGCCACCACCTACTGCATCCTTGTTGCAACAAAAACACCTTGATAATTCTACCAGCCTACATTAACTGAATTTATTGATCAACTCTCAATTACATATATTCAGTCTAGCTAATAATAGTCAATTTTTTTCCTGTTTATTTTACCATTACACAGTACACTTCCAAATACACACACACACACACACAAAATACTGTTGTTACAGTTGTAAAATTAAACAGCAAACATTTACTGATGAAAAAACTCAATACTTTTAGTGAAGTCAAATTTATTACATATACTAGTTTTTTTTTTTGTTATTCGCATCTTATTCAACCAGTGTGCAGTTTATTTAAGCAGACTGAATAAGTTGCAAGTAGCTAAAGTCTCAGTCAATCTGACATGTATAATACAACAATATATACATATGTACTATACTTATCTGGTGCGCGTGTGTGCAAAGAAAAGCATTCCCCCTAGGTTTTTAGTAGTTCATTGGCTTCTGCATCCTTTTCATTTTTTTAAAGTACTTTTCTAATTTATTTTTTAAATTCTATTCACTACATTCATTATTTTCCCACTCTTTCTCTCTCCCTAGATTCCTTATTTCACTTCTTTTTTTTTTTCTGAAGAAGGACTAATGCCTAGAATATTAATACACTTCAAAAGTATTGAATTAATGCTGTATTCATCACACTTTGTATTTTTGGCATTGTTGTCTTTGTTTTTTTTAATGTATTTTGACTTTACACACATATACACACCATATTTTCCAGACAAGTTAAATTTTTCAGTCCAAAATGTACAGCCAAAAAAGATAGGTCAACTTATGCACTTGTTTACACTATTTACTAAGCTGAAAATACAATTTATCTATATACCTATTATATCCTTATGGATAAGCGAATACACTGCAACAGTGCAATAACAACAATCTTTTAAGAACCAACAATCCAACAAGCTAACTCAAACTGTAAACTTTAAACTGTCAACTACCTCACTTACTCAGACCACTACTATTTATATGTAGTGGTCCAGTCCATTCCCGCCAGGGGGAATTGTACTATTGCACAACACTATCTATCATCATTTAGATATCTATTTATCTATATCTACATCTCTCTTTCTCTATCTCTCTCTCTCGATACACACACACACAAGATATTTTTTATTTGAGCTTTAGTGAAATTTTTAAAATATATTTTTTTAATGTGTGTATGAGGTTTTGCTTTATTTAAATGTCTTCTATTCGAGCATTTACTGTGTTGGTTTCAATCAAATTTGTGAAATGTATTCAGCTTTACAGATATGTTTATCATCATGTTCCTTTTGTAGGTAATTTGAACAATATGTAAACTATTTCTCCATTGAATACTAATAACTAGTAGTAGAAATGACATAGCATTCTTTTCAACAGTTTCACCAATCATATGGAATATTTGGCTCCTTTGTAAATGATGATATTATGAATGTAAAAAGAATATTCACAAAGGCTACTTAATTTCTACCAAAGAATTTTGATATTTAGATAAAACTCTTAGATGATCAAGATAAT
>NC_068984.1:76014091-76043602 GCF_001194135.2 Octopus bimaculoides
GGGTGGCACATAAAATACACCATTTTGAGCGTGGCCATTGCCAGTACCGCCTGACTGGCCTTCGTGCGGGTGACACATAAAAGCACCCACTACACTCTCTGAGTGGTTGGCGTTAGGAAGGGCATCCAGCTGTAGAAACTTTGCTAAATCAGATTGGAGCCTGGTGTTGCCATCCGGTTTCACCAGTCCTCAGTCAAATCATCCAACCCATGCTAG
This sequence comes from Octopus bimaculoides, assembly GCF_001194135.2. Classification (NCBI taxonomy): domain Eukaryota; kingdom Metazoa; phylum Mollusca; class Cephalopoda; order Octopoda; family Octopodidae; genus Octopus; species Octopus bimaculoides. The sequence goes on from NC_068984.1 coordinate 76,014,308, forward strand.
CATGGAAAGCGGACGTTAAACGATGATGATGATGATCATCATCATTTAACATCTGCTTCCAAGCTGGCATGGGTTGGACAGTTTGACATGGAACTGGCTAGCAGGGAATCGCCTTCTGTCCAACTATCTGTTGTGGCATGGTTTCTATGGCTGGATGCCCTTCCCAATGCCAATCAATGTGCTGGGTGCTGTTTACATGCCACTGGCATCTATCTACACACAGACCTATATACATGTGTATAGTATGTGTGTGTGTGTAAAGTATTACAAACTATATATTATAATATTCATACGACTTGTTTATTTGATGATTGTTTACATTGGGTCATTTTACGTCCTATAACTTAGTGGTTTGATGCACAGATTAACAAAATAATTAGGTAGATGAGAATAAATTACAAGATCAATGTGATTGTGATGATATACTTTTAGGTGGTGCCCCAGCATGGCCACTGTCAAATGACAAAACCAGTAAAAGAATGTGTGCACATGCAATGAGTGTAAAACTTAAAAGTTTATTTATCCAGAGAGAAATAACTAGATGAAGAGATTCTTCACTAAAAAGAAAGAGTTATTCTAAACAGCTCCAAAACATTAAATTTTGATTACACTACTACTACAAACAACTAAAGCAACAACAACTAGCAACCACACAAGCAAAACTAATTAGATTGTCAAGATAACAGAATTTATCAAATAAATCATTACAACAATTTTATAATCTCTTAAATGCACTGTCTACTGAGTCAATCAATGCACAGGGAAGTATAGCTTTGTTGTCAGTTTAGTGTATAAAAAGCTTGGGGATAGATGCTGGATCTCTTCATTGAACAAACTGTCCATGGAGTTAATGTATTGTACACTTAGTAATTCTGTTTTTGATATATTATGCTCCTCCACCAATATCAATGAAGTTCTGAAAACATAAGTTTGTGTTCTGTGAAAAGGGGTGACTTTTGGCACTTGAAGCAGAGTCTTTCAATATAGATACAAGATATGACTGATTTCTTTGGATTCTAGTTTTCTTTGTCATGTTTCCACTCAGTTAAAGACTACATGGAATGTCATGACATGCAATGCTTTGTCTTTTGGAGATGCTGAGTATTAGGTTTGGGAAAGTAGCGCTTTTATTAACACCACTGTCCAATCTGTTTATGCATACCAGTTGTTTTCTCCAAGTCAGAACAGATCAATTAGGCCATGATCAAAGATATTCAAGCTTTGAGAGAGAACTGGGTGCTGCTTCTAGCAGATTAAACAGCCAGCTGTATATTGGGTTCCTTGGTGACTCAATATTTATTAGGTTCTGATAGTGGCAGTCATGCTGTTTGAGCACCTCAATTTTATTATACATGCTGGTTTACCTTACTCAGTCACCTTTTTAAAATGAAGAAAAAAAATCCAAAATTAACAATATCTGGATTTTTTTAATGTAAAAAAAGCAAAAAAAAAAAAAAAACATTTCTTCAGGACAATATGAAGGAACACTTAGCATTTAATTGGCACCTGTTGCAGTCTACGCTTCTGAAGTCATTTAAACCCTTCATTATTTTGAAAATTTACTTGACTGTATGATCACAGTGTAGTAGTTCTATTAGACATGAGACCTCAAAAAAATTTAAAAGAGCCAGTTGTAGCATGTCATAACATGAGTGACACAGCAGTCTCATACAGAGAATTCATGGAAATGGAGTGACAGTTCGTATAGCTATATAAATGAAATGAAGTTTAAAATGCAATTGGGGTCTTTGAGAAGATTTATTTACATTAACTGAACTGGTTTCTGAGAATTGAAATAGTTACTGTAGAGTCCCATATCCCTATATCTCTTACTGTTTTTTAAAAAAAATAATGGTAGCAGTTAAGTTCATGCAAATAAATCTTTTTTTAAAGGCTACAAGTGATTTTCATCTTCATTTCTCTGTATTTATGAGTGAAAAGATTCTATTTTTCTGTGTGTGTGTGTGTGTGTGTGTGTGTGTGTGTGTGTGTGTGTGTGTGTGTGTGAATGAGAGAGAGAGAGAGAGAGAGAGAAAGAGAGAGAGAAAGAGAGATTACTAGTTGGCCACTGTCAAGTAAGTACTCAAAATGATAATACACTAAGAATTAAAATTAAATTATTTCACTACAAACAACAATGCATTTCAATCTTGTGTAAAATTGAAGCCCATTGCAGTTGGTAAGAAAACAGTACACACACACACAGACACATTTTTATTTGGAGATAAGGATTCCCATTTCTACATGGAGTTTTACAATTGTGTACAATCATTTTCATGCATATATCTGCCTCAAGTATCAGACAAGCACAAGCATGAAACTCAGAGTAGCAATGGAGTAAATGAATAATAATTAACTTTATATGTACTGTGTAGTCTTTTTTCCTTTGCATTTGTAAACATTTATGTACATGTAAAAATATTAAAACTGATATTAAATAATGAAACGACAAAAACACAAAAGTGTTCCTTATTGTTGAAGTGGACAAAGAAGAAGGAATTATGCGTCTTTATGTAGGAACAGTACATTAAACAATATTGCTATAAAATTCTGAAAAATAGAGTTCTGTAGAATCAATATTAAGCTGTCAGAAATACTACAACAGATAACAATAGTAACAATTAAAAAAAAAACAAAAACAATAACAATATATAGGAGAGAAAAAAGTGCACTAAGTGCATAACCTGATAGTCTTTTAGGGTCAGGTTTACATTGGAAACAGGTTTATTGATTAGATATTTTCAATTGAATTAATAACGGCAATAAAAGAAAAATATAATACTTGTAATGATTGGTAATGAGAGCAAGAATGATGAGTTTTTAAGTTGATGACAAGGAGGATGGACATATATTAGATGAAATATTGTGCAACAGATGAAGATTCAAAACTTCTCATTCAAAGAAACTGGATACTGCCAGTATCTCCCCACCCTGCCTTCAATACATCCATTTGTGATCAAAAGAGAAAGAAAGTAAATAAAGAACAAAACTATCTTGACTACCTTTTAAATATTATATTTTTAGTAAGAGAACTCACTAAATATATTTTATTATCTTCAATTTGTTTCTGTCATTAGACTGCAGCCATGATGGGGCATCATGCTGAATAGGTTTTTAGTTGAATTGACCTCCCTATTTTTTACCACCACCACCCACCACACACACACATAAAAGGCTTCTTTCAATTTCCATCTACTAAATCCACTCACAAGGCCCAAGGCTATAGCAGAAAAACTTGCCCAAGGTGTCATGCAGTGAGACTGAACTCAGAACAATGTGGTTGGGAAGCAAACTTTTTATCACACAGCCACATCTCTGCCTATTTAGAACTCTGAAGAAAATGTAAAAAGCAATGTATGAATGGAGACAATTCCATGAAAAACACTTTCTATGCTTCTATGCAGTAACTCAATCAGAAAAATAACAGCTAAATACCTGTCAAAGAATGCTACATTGTGTTAAAGAAATTAAAAAAAGACTAATACTGTAAATAATACGATCATATATGTACTATGCCTAAATAAAATGTAACAAAACGGGATGGTCAAGGCTGGAATGAGTTTTTGAATGGAGTACAGCAAGGTGCTAAGAACAATAATTAAAAATTTGGAGAGAAAGGAATGATTCTGGGGAACATTAATGACACTATCAAATGCATGGCTAGCATAAAGATCTTATACCAAGTAATGAAACCAGGTAAAATTCTTGGCATACTGCAAGGTTACTTCTTATTGTGATCACCACAACTGGCATAGGAATACAAAACTTCAAATCAACAGTAAAATGTGAATGGGATGTGATGTTCATGTCAATTCCAAGAACATTAGATAAGTGGCATATGTGAAATGGCGCAAAAGGGTTAGACACAAGCTGGATCCTAAGTTGTAAGTGTATCTCTTCCAGACTTCTAGTATTTATTTTATGTGTTTCAAAGGTGAAAATCAAAGTCAATAGTGGTGGAATTTGAAAGAATATCAATGTACAAAGCTAAACACTGTTATGATCATTGCGCTACCATTTCTGTCACTCCACTGCTCTTTCAATATAATCAACATATTGTCTCTGACATCACGACAAGGTCAAAGATTTATAGTGATCAATTAAATTGAACCGAATTATCCCAACTGCATTACGTAGTAATTATATTTATCATTTGAAGGGAAATGAAGTGATGTAAAGGGATGTAACTAAATACCACAAACCCTGCAGCATTTTCAATGCTGTACTGCCCTTTAGATATGAGTAAAATAAAGCAACAATATGAGAGCATTGTATTGTTATTGCTTCAGGAATTAATATAAAATAACCTGAAAGAGTTTACTCAAAGCAAAATATGGAATTTTATAAAATATATAAAATAAAAATATCAAGATTATTGCTTTTTTTTGTTTTCTTTATTAGTTGAGCAAAAATAATGGTTGATTCTATGAAATATTCCATCTTTTAAATTATACTGTTGGTTTGAGTATTATTAATAACTAGCAGTAAGTCATAAACATAGGATAACGATTAATATTTGTATTGATTTCTTCTGAAAAATTTAGGCAGAGGAAAGATGTTATTGTTTAGCTGTGACGGAGCAGACCTATAATGAAAAATGCTCCTACCTTGACAATCGCACCAATTTTTTCACATATAATAATCTAGGATTACATTATCCAGCGTGGCCTTTATATTTACTTATCTGCCAAATCAGATTGGAGCCTGGTGTAGCCATCTGGTTTCACCAGTCCTCAGTCAAATCGTCCAACCCATGCTAGCATGGAAAGTGGACGTTAAACGACGACGATGATGATGATGATGATCTCAGGATCATCATCATCAGGAAATTCATCTTTCTTCCAAGTAGGACCACCATGAAGAGGATCATTTATTGCCTCAAAGAGAGCATGTATTAACAGAGGTGGAAAACAAAAAACAAGTGGGGAATAAATATCAATGCACTCTCCTTTTTACATTCACTTATTCTATGATAATTTTCTTGCAAATGTTTAACTCTCTGTGTTGCTATTTTCTTTCTACCTGAGTAGTCAACAGGAAACAGAGTATTTAATTTATCTTGTTGAGGTAACTACTTGAAGATACAAGAAAAAACTGTTCTTTAGGGGAAAAGGTGATACAAAACTATGGCTATTCGAACTTATGAGTATGCCACCAGTAGTTCAATAATTCTGTCTAAAATATAATCTCTTTAGTTTTGTTATTCAAGTGAACAGAAACAAAAAATATTATGAAAATACTTTCACCTGAAATATAAATAATCAGAGAATAATGTCAATATTAAAAAACTACAATGACTATTTTACGTGAGAAATTGAAGAATTAGCCGCAAGGAAAATTCCTGGACCAAACAGATGTTTTGAAGTTACAGAACTGATATATATATATATATATATATATATATATATATATAAAATTAAATCTCTTACAATAAATAAAAAAAACTATGCTGTGACAACGACTCTCCAAAGCACCAGACGAATTCCACAAGAACAAAAGACAAATTGTCAAAATGTGAAAAAAATCCTGAAATGAAAAACGACTGGAAGCGACAACATAAAAAAAAAAAACAATTGTTATGAGAAGAGATAAATTAAAGCTAAAAGAAAATTATAATAAAACTAATTTTTAAACTCACCCAATTGAGGTCTTTTCCTCTTCATTTTCTTTTTTTTCCATAATTTGGTTGGAGTATCTTCCCTTAACTTAGGTGGTTTGGGAGCAGTAGGCTGTTGTGTGTTAAAATGGCTATTAACGTGTCTTTCAAGACCATGATGTGATGGGAAACGCATATCGCAGCCATCAACAATGCATTTGAATGGCTTGTCACCACTGTGACTGAGAATGTGCCGCTCAAGCCAAGACATGGAGCAAGAGCGTTTCGCATACACCTTACAACCATCCCAAAAGCATACATATGTTTCACTACCTTCTTGACTCTCAACATGTTTCTCACGAATATGTGCCATGAGCAAGTCGGGGTCCAAGACGATATCACAGTTTTTCCATTTGCAATGTGTTACTGTTTCCTTGTTGCAGTTGTAGTCAAAGTTTTGTGAGTCTTTACATGATGATGATGATGACGATGATGATGAGATCAACGCACAGTTGACCGCATTGCTGACACTGGCTGTGCTACAGGACAGGATGGGTGTGTAAGGGCGGTCTATGAGAGGTGGCAGTAACCCTGAATGGGCAGTAGAACTAGACAACCCCACCTGACCTGCAGCAGTTTTGGTCCGCTCATTATTAAGAGCCAATCCGTCAAAAATGGAGTGTAATCCGTAAATTGATTGAGAGGCTGGTTCAGGAGATCCTTTGCTGTTGGCTTGCTTGGAAATACATGGGCTGTGGAATAGTAAACAGCACAAGTTAGAATTGCAAACAAATTATAAAGGTCATCTTACAAAATACTAATAATAATGATGGTTATTTAACAAAATCAAAACCATGATAAAACATAAAATAAATTCAACAAAATCCTATTTTAATTATAAGGAAATATTTAAAAAGAAAATAAAAGAAATCTGAAATTGTTCATGTATTTGACTGGAGATAGCAAAAATAATTTATTTTAAACTAGGTTAGTTACGAAAGAATATGAGCTTTAAATTGATATGGTCTTTTAAGATCAATGTATATAATTTATCAGAACACATGACGTAAGAGAGCAGTCTTGCAACTGCCTTGCAATTTACAAAAAGAAAAAAACAAAAACAAAACAAAAAAAAACAACAACCCCAAAACGATGCTTTTTAAAACTCTTTCAAGTTCTAACATTTACACTGACATCAAAAGACCTGAAATGCTGAAAGTGATAAAAATTAATTAGATTCACATTTCATTTTAATACACATATCTTTCACATTCCCACTTTCTGTCCATTTTATTTTCTTAATGCTAGCAGTTACTACTTAGAATCTTTAGGAGGTATATCTAGGAGATAGGCACTTGTAAGTGCTTAATGAGCTGACATAAACATAGCAACCAAAAGAACTTTACAAGCAAAATGAACAACGTGCAATACACTGTGTGGCTGTGACCTAAACCTGAAAATCGCAATGTGATTTATAAAATAAATGGATCTTAGAATTTTATCCATTCAATCAACTAAACTACTAAGCTCACTGGATTAGCATGTAAGTGGCTGAGTATTCCACAGACGTGTACATTTGAATCTTAGTTACAATCTATCTGATGGGCTTCTATGCAGTTCCTGTCGCACCCTACCACCATACTATTAATATCACAAAGTATAGATTGACCTGTAGCTACAGAAAATGACACTTGCCAAAGTACCATGCAGTGGGACCAAGCCCAGGACTTCATGATAGCAACACAAAATTCTTAACCACACTGTGCCATATATATATATATGTGAGTGAGTGTGTGTGTGTGTGTGTGTGTGTGTGTGTGTGTGTGTGCACAACCTCACATATACAAAGACCTATAAACCATAAAATGAAAAGAGAAAGAAAAAAAAAGTTCTGAAAGAGAAAACATAACTTAAGAAGCATATATTATTTGATGTGCACTTGCTTCTAAAGACTGTAGACCATTAAATGACGGAGCTTTGGCAACTATTCCTAGTGGCTCCTATTCATAGCTTTGAGATACTGGTTATATGGTTGTTTATTTTTAGAATGACATTTTAAGGCAGGTGTGAGAAGTCAGATCTGGCTGGATTAAACATAGAAGTTGTAGAATATTTGGGCCAGTTTAAATGCTTAGCAAAAAGGATGCTTATATATTCCTCATTAGCCACAAAGATAGTGTTATGCATTAAATTCTTTTACATATATATAATCTTAAAAACACTTCCCTTATTACAGCTGATTTCATTTTAATGCAGTTACCACATGAAGAGCACTATCCAAATGCTCATAATCAGTCACAAAGCTAGTGTTGCTTTCGTATAAACCTGACGGTGGAAACAAGATGAACAAGGACAATATCAGTTTGAAGCTGTTGAAATTGCAACTATTTTTGGAGGAGTTATCCGTTTCACTGACCGTTTAATCCTTTTAATACCAACCAGCTACTTTGTGCTGTCACTGGTTCTTTTAGTTAAAAAACTTCTAATACTGAAATCTTCATATTTAAAGCTTAAAACGTTTCACCATAATTTTGTATAAAAATGTTACATTCCAAAATACTGGGTTAATGAGAAATTTTATTAAAACCAAAAATCTTGAATAATTTCAATATTAATTCAAACACATAACCAGTGTATGTCATCAGAAATATCACCCTAAAAGTCTTCAGGATAGATAAGTGCATTTATATTTTTGTGATTATATATGTATATGTGTGTGTATCTATATGAGAGAGAGAGAGGTTTGGTAGAACTAACAAAAGAAAAAGAATTCAATACATGTTTCTGTGTATACACACACACGTCCTACAGGGGATGTACAGGTTATATGTAAAAGAGTACAAAACTTCAGATTTACATTGAAGGTCAAATGAGATTCAGTTCCACAAGGGTTTTACTAAAAACTGAATGAAAAGGATGCGACTGCAGGCCCAGTCTGCCAAGTGTTTACTTCTGAAGTACTAAAACAGAAACATAACTTCAAATCAAGAGAACAGAAATTTAAGAAAAAGGGAAACTGATTTGATTTGGATTGAATGCATCTCCAGTTTAGGGGAAGGGAAATGCTTTCCTTAAAGGCATAAAAAATCAGTTACTGACCACCAAGACTGACATGTCTAAAGCAGATTACAGATACATGGATTTGGTGAGAATTCCATTCACCACTAAGCTGTGGTGGGGAGGAGGACACTGACCATTAGGAATGAGTTCCACCAGAAAATCTCAACTAATAATATGTAACCAATGTTGCTTAGTCCCAAGTTAGCTTTACAAAGGGATGGGTACTTTGGATATGAAGCCAATTATACAGTTATGTAAACAAATTTATAGTTACAGGGAATGAATATATAATGAAACAGAGATTCAGAGATGGCAGGAAGTACATACTACTAAAATGTCTATGCCTATCACACACACATTATGTACATAAATGCACACACACATACAGTTAGAGAGAAAGTGAAGGAAAGAAAAAGGGGGGAAAAAGCAATATATATATATATATATATATATATATATATATATATAGGGAGAGAGAGAAATTACAGAAACCAAGTTTGTTTGTGGTGAGTAAGTTTATAAGTTAAGGTTATAATTACTAGTGAGTGAAATTTATGTTGAGCTTAATGCCTGTTAATATAAACAAATTATACAACTACATCTAGCAAGGTGAAACAGTAATGACCAACCACTCTACGTTATTGCCAATTAGATTTTAATGCCTAAACATTAATCACTGTGTTAGAGGGCATGCATGCACACACACAACAGGATTTTTAATGTCATAAAATATACTGGAAAAAATTTAGTGATGGGTGAAATGAGTAGAAAGCGAATAAATAAATATTTAAACTGACTTTTGTTACTTATTTGTTGTTGTCCATCATCATCATCAATATCATTATTATTAAGAAAGAAAACAGTTTTCTTATTACTATCAGTATCATATTGCAAATCTAATTTGCATTCAAAACCAGCAAGGCTACTGAAGTAAGATGTAACACAACACTACATGTCTGTTATGATCTGCCCTTGTTGGAGCTGATCGGCAGGGATGATTTTAAAGTGTCATTTTTACATTGTGAAAACATACAAAAGCATACACACACACACGCAATTTCTCCACGTAAACACAGTGCTTATACAAGATTAAAAAGATGCTATGGAATTGACTTTATCTTCAAATTACATTCAAAAAGATCGTTACAGTAAAAACTCATCTTATGAGGCATAGAAAATACAGATGGCAGACTGATGATAAAAAGAGAGAAAGAGAAAAAAAAGAAAGCATTTAAAAATCTTTCCTTCAGCCCCAAACTATGGAATTGCATGTAATTTTCTTTCTAGAGATTAACAAGCTTAGGGAACTCGATGTTTTGTATTAAAATACTTCTCAAAAATCATTTAACCTTTTTTCTTGGTAAGAGACTTCATCAAAATATAATAGTCATTTTCACATTTCTACATATTACTAAGAGTATACAGTTGAATATATGAACCTACATCTTATCAAGACTAAGATAAGGTTCTCTCTCTCTCACACACACACACACACACTTCATATCATCAAAGCATATTTCAAAACATTCCTTCCATTGTAGTTGTATTATAATTATCAAAAACATTTCATAAATTACAACTGCCTCTTTCTAATTACATTAGCAGGTTAAACAATCATGTATAAATACCCTCAGTGCAATAGCTTTTTAAAACAACTTCAACAGATAAGCATGTCATCTAATAGAGACAGGAAGCTTCTATTTGATTGCTTAACTTATTAGAAATAGCAGTCAAATTTCCCTCAAATTAAACCTGATATTAATCAAAGAATGATTCGTTCTACAGAAAGATGGGGATGTCCAAGGCTAACCCATTCATCAACTGGTAGCTTATCTAGACAGATTTAGTAACTTATCTGTCAAGAAAAAAATAGTGCAAAAGCAAGAGACTCTGGATAAAAATATAAAGTAGAAGTTGGAGAAGGTTGCATTGACATTAGCTGTCATTTGACAAGGCTACATATACAAAATAGTTTTATACCATTAGATTTATCTTATAAAATATTGGCACGACTTTATGGCTAAGAAGCTCATTCTGCAACCATATGGTTTCAGGATCAAACAGCACCTTTGACAAGTGTCTTCTGTTATAATCCTGGACTGATGAATGTCTTGTGAGTGAATATGGTAGATGGAAACTTTGTGGAAGCACATCATATATATATATGTTTGTGTGTGCTCGCTCACTCACCCACTGCCTGACAAGTAGTATTAGCTTTTTTTTTTTTTTTTTTTTTTTTTTTTTTTTTTGTAGTTTCAGCTCATAGCTGTGGCCATGCTGGAGCACCGCCTTTTGTTACACTGTTATTACTGAGAGCCTCCTCTAATATGTGGCACTTGGTGAAGAATGGAGTTTGATGTCACTACCCTCATTCGCACCTCCTGCTGTGAGATAGGTTCATCTGGGACTTTTGACAGGAAGAGGTCCCGTATTGATTTGAAAACACCTACATCCACTTTGTGTAGGTCCCTCAGGCTCTTTGGGAGCATATTAAAAAGCTGTAGGCCCCTGAAACCCAGACTGTTGCAGTAACTGGTCCTGAAGCATGATGGCATTGCTGGAATCTTTGGCACTGGTGTAGCTTTCAATGCCAAAATTTAGCACAATTCCTTCCAGGATCTTCCAGATGTATATTACTGCATGCCTCTCCTGCCTTTGCAACAGCTCAGCTACTGTGAAGCTTCACTGGATTGCTTCAAGGTCCGCTGTTAATTTTACACTGTTGGGTGACCATAGCTGTGAGGAGTAATCCAGGAGGCTGAGGACAAATGTCCTCCAGAGGACCATCATGGTTTCCTTTTCTCTAGTTCTGAACGTTCTCAGGATCCAGCCAGCCAATCGTCTGCACCTTGTCACCATCCTGGTAATGTGCACTTGGAAAGAGGTATCATCACTCATGTCGATACCCAGGTCTCTCACTGATTTAGGTTCTGGGATTGTAATCCCCTGTGAACCAGTGTACCATGTAAGTTTTATATTCAGTTTTGGATGCTGGTAGTGTGGGGCTTGGAATTTTTCAGCATTAAAGTGTATATTATTATCCCTAGCCCATTTGTAGATTGAGTCCAAATCCTGCTGCAGGTGTGCAACATTGCTGGGGTTCTGTATTTTCTGCGAGACTTCCATAATTTGTTTACGTTCTAATAACTTAGTAGTTCATCAAAAGAGAGTGACAGGAATAAGTATCAGACTTTAAAAAAAAAAGTGAGAACTGGGGTAAATTTATTCAACAAAAAAAAAAAAAAAAAAAAAAAAAAAACTCTTCAAAGCAGTATCTCAACATGGCTGCCGTCCAATGGCTGAAACAGCTAAAAGATAAGGATAACCTAACAAAATTTTTTTCTTTTAAAAAAGGAGGTGGAGTTTTTTAAAAACTTGTTTAGTTGAAAATTTCTTTTGGGTTTCTATGTTTTTTATCACAATTGTAATTACAAGTGTAGCTAAAGAAAAACTAAAATAAATATAGATAAATATATACTGTTCCTCACACATGCTTCCAGGAAAATTACACATTCCTCCTCCTTTGGTATTAAGACAACAAATCCAAATTATCAGAGAAAGCATCGATACTATAGCACAGATAGTTTCATGTAACCTCAGGTAGACAGCAAGTTACACAACATGATTCATATAATGCAGTTTTGGTGTAACATGTCTTCCAAATTACATTTGACTGATGTCATCAACTATAGCAATCTCAACCAGTCTAGGAAAAGGATTTGTAAAGGTTATGAACAATGCCCCAACTCCCACCTTCACCTTTTCATCATATAATTTTTTTTTTTAATGTATTCAATTCTGACAGTAAATTTCAAGGATGTACCTCTCTTTGATAGTAAACTCCATTAAGCATACGGTATTCACATAAATGCTTAACTATGAAAGAAAATACTTTGAAAATTTAGAAAACAAAAGCACAGTTGATAACAAACAAAAAAAAAATTTCTTAAAAAAAAAAATATTGAAAAAAGAAAAAGTTTTATACTGATGTTGATCCAAGACTTCTAAGAATAAAAAATCTCTTTAAAAAACAGTTTTCATTGTTTTGTCTTTACAAAAGAATGTGTAGTAATAAATAAACAAAACAAAATCTATTAATTAGAACAAGAATAAGTAAGAATTGATGAAAAAATATTCGTCTTCAGAGTCAGGATTAAAAAAAAAAAACATAACAAAATGTGATGAGTTTTTAAGAAAATCTAAAAATAAAATATTATTGGTCAGCTTCAGTTTATAATAAATAAAAAGCCTAAAATGTGTTAGAATGAATAGAAATTGTATTTCTTTTTTATTTTTGAATTTTCTCTTTCTTACAGTTTTATAAATGAAGAAATTTCTATTTCTACCATCTTATCATAAATGAAATGTTAAGGGAGGAGAGTAGGGAAAAAGGGGTGGTGACAAAACATAAAAACAAATGTGTGTGTGTGAGAGAGAGGGAGAGATAGTGAGAGGGGGGGGGAGAAATGTGACAAGCATGAATCATTGCATTATAAGTTGTTTTTGGTTAGTAGAAGTGATTGGTAAACAATAATTCCAAATATAAAATTCTCTCAGTGTGTGTGTGTGTGATAGTATGACAATAAGAGATGTGTCATTATTATGATGAATGGCAGTGGATTGACAGAATCATTAGAGTATCAGATAAAATGTGTTGTAGCTCCCTATGTTCTAAGTTCAATCATTCTTCTAAGGTTGATCAAATAGAGTACCACTCAAATACTGGGGTTGATTAATCACCCGCCTCTCCACTCTCACTCAACAATAAATGAATAATCCCAGATATGTGCCTATCTTTTATTTATTAGATTGCAGCCATGCTGGGGCTGTGCTTTGAAGAATTTTTAGTTGAATGAATCAACCCCAGGACTTATTTTTAAGAAATTACTATTAGGATGAGAGCAGGAAAGACAAAGGGTGGCAGAATCAGTAGAATGTCAGATAAACTGCCTTTTGGTATTTATTTAGTCATGGCCCTTTACATTCAGTGTTCAAATTCTGGCAAAGTCAGGAAAGTAAAATATCAGTTAAGTACTGAAGATAATACATAATCAATCACCCACTTGTTCAAATTCGTGGTCTTGTGCCAAAGTTCAAAGCCATTATTACAAAGGACAGAAAACTGAGATGATTTGATACAACCAAGCTAACATGATGAGTATAGCAATGAGAAGGAGGCACAAAAATGTCAGCAGTTCAAATTTTTGTCTTTTTCTTGTTTTGGATTGTGTTTGAGTGTAGCACAGACCAATATATTTGTGAGTTTTATAAAAATGTATCACTTCAACATCAACATCCATTTTCTATACTGACATGGGTTGGATGGCTTGACAGAAACTGGCAAGGCCAGGGGTGCATACCAGATTCCATAGTATGTTTTGGTTTGATTTCTACAGCTGGATGCCTTTCCTAATGTCAACCACTTTACAGAATGTACTGGGTGCTTTTCATGTGGCACCATCACAAGTCCTTAAGTTATAATGTATAAAAAATATTCCTTTTTATACAGAAGGTATAAAAAGAAATATCTTTTCCCCCAATCAATAATATAAAGCAGGCATGGGCAACATTTTGTTTTTCTCAAGAGGTGTGCCACGTGAGATCTGGTTCATCAGGCAGGCCACACTCTAAAACCATTCAAGATTTCTTTTTTTTTTAATCAGCCATGCCATTTGAAAAGTGCTGCAGGCTGTAGTTTGCTCATGATATAAAGTCCAAAAACTTCAAAAGTTCACTTGTTCTGGCCTCTACCCACTACGCTTATAATTTAAATGTCCAAGAAATTTCAATTGATCAAAGCCACAGAATATCAAATATAAATGGATGAAATATTTTTTTTTTTAAATTTTAAAGCAAAGATGTAAGAGCCCAGAAAGGTTCAATTCCAGTGATTTCCCACACTGAAATGAGTCCACGGGTTTGTAAGGAAAGAGGCAGTAGACTATTAAACCATTTGGTACTATATCTCTATTGAAATTCATTGCCTTTATTTCAATGGATTTTGAAAATAACAAAAAATTTAGTAAAATAATTTTGTCATTATCAAGATGGTGTTCGGAACATAAATTAACATGAAATTTTAATGGTAAGGTTTTATACATATCCCTTTAAAAATAGAGGGGGCAGTCTGAGGTGGCTTGGTATCAGAAGCTCATTACTGGACCACTGACAGATTGAAAGGCAAATCAAACTCCAGTACTACTAAAATTAGAACTCAAAACATAGGACAGCAGTAAATTCCATAAAGCAGTTAAATTTAATGAAATGCTCACAGTAGATTTGAATCCAAGCCCTGTAAGCTAGTAATCCTATATACTCTTGAGATAAAATAATGAAATGTAACTTCCACGAATACATATATTAAGTACAAAGAAGAGAAGTTATTGAACAAACTCCTCTTTGTCATTGAGGTGAATGTTTACATACGTTACCATTTAAATATATTACAATTGTAAACATGTTAAGTTAATGGTCTGCACAAATGTTTGATTACCACTTATTTTGCAGACAATAACTTTCTTTTGTGTACTAAAGGTAGGTTGATATTTGCATTAGAAATACTATTCTCTATAAAACAAAATGACTGGGAAGACTGGATATACTTACAATGTTGGGTACTTAATTTAGTTGTGATGAAAGTATTAGGGAGAGAGATAAGCTGAAGAGTATGGGTGGGGATCATTAGAAGACTGGGTTTAAGAGAAACAGAATTGAGAATTAATTGAATAAACAATAAGATAAAATGAAATGTAAACAGTTAAAATAATATTGCTATCAAAAACCAGATGCAATGATGGCAAATTTCATCATTACTATCATCATAATATTCTAACGGAAAATAATATTGACCACAGTAGGATTTGATCTCAGAACAAGGAGGGAGAGAAGCAGATACAGTAAAGTAACTATTGTAGTGTTACATTGCTTCACCCATCTCCAAGATTTTGTCATATGACATCAGTAAAAATGGGAAATAAAAGTGCATTATTATATTGTATAGGAAATAAAAGTGCATCATATTTTGAAACTTGATTAACTGTTCAAATTAGTGGACAGTATACTCTTAAAATCTTTTTCATGAAAGACAATATCTATGTTTTAATTAATTGTGGAAAATAATTAAATTGAGTGGGCTTTAGTAAAATAATTAGTAAATTAATTTTTCCATTATTAGGCTGGTGTTTAGAACATTACTTAATAAAAAATTTCTTATATGAGTCTAGCATCACATAACCAGATATAGTTTCAGAGAGAGTTAGTATGCAAGCAACCCCTTTGAAAAAGTTAAAGAAATAACTAGAGTTTTGAACTGCTGCTTAAAAAAAAAAAAGAAAAAGAAAAAAAAAAGAAAACAGCACAAATTGAGACATAATTTCCTATCTTATTAGCAGAAAAAAAAAAAAAAAAAAAAAAAAAAGGCAAAACTAAAGGAGAAATAATTTCTTTTGCATAATATTTTCTAAACCCAAACACTATGAGTATGACATTAAGGTGCTGACTGACTGACTTCAAGGGTGTTTCTATCTACAATTAAAATAATCTCAGTTGATAAGTTTTTCAACTTACAATGTAACATGTGTGAACATGCAGCATTTGCTTTTGTGAAGTATTCCTCAGTCATACTGTTACTATTGAACAAAAGCA
Organism: Octopus bimaculoides; assembly: GCF_001194135.2. NCBI lineage: Eukaryota > Metazoa > Mollusca > Cephalopoda > Octopoda > Octopodidae > Octopus > Octopus bimaculoides. Next base: position 76,030,608 of record NC_068984.1, read on the forward strand.
AAGAATTTGCTTGCTTTTTTTTTTTTTTGGTTGAGTGATTTAAAATACTCTCAATTTTACAGCTGAGTGATTAGTAGGGAGATCATCTAATTTTAATGAATAATAACTACACAGCATCAAGACAGTAGTTTGACCAACTAGAAATATCTTCAAATCACATTCTACCACTTAGAAAAAAAGACGGGCACACTGGCCAATGCAATCCTAAATGTGCAAGAGGACTGGATAATCATGACTGGAACAACTATGATTTAAAGCGCTGCTCACTCATAGTTGATCAGGAATTACACCACAATAACTTAAAAACTGTTTTAATGACAAAAAGAGTGACTAATCTGATGCAAAAATCTTCAGTTATGCATCAGCCGCCAACCTATTTTCTCACTGATATCTTATGCTGATATATTGGTAGAGAGAACATTCATACACATGTTTCTACAGTCTTTATGTATCATCTATTCACAAGGTACTGATCAACTCATGATATCATTGAAGATACTTGCATAAAGTAAAGGACAATGGAACCAATCCTAGCACCATGTGAATGCAAAATAAATTCCTTAAGCACCTTCACCACACCTGTACCCATGTTCCTTGACAGAAACCTGCCGGCTTTAATGTGTTCATATTTAAAACCTTCCATGAATTTCATGAAATAATCTGTTTTTGGTTAGGTTTTAAACACTAGATAGAAATAAATGCAATAAAAAAGAATTATTTTATTGAATTCTTGATTATTTTCAAAGTAGAAACAAAGGCAGTGTAATTTCATTAAAAATACAGTCACAAAAAGTTTAGTGTTGACAATGTTTACACATAGAATGAACCCTTGGTGACCCTGATAATTTCAAGATACATGGAAGCAATTTATAATACTGATTTGCTCCAGACTTGTCAAAGCATTTGAGGCATATTTTCTGCAAGTTAACAAAATGTTTGACATATGTATCTCTGATGCTTACAGCTACATGCTGTGGTACACACCATACACAATTACAACTCTGTGAAGTTTGGCATTGAAAATTGCCTTTAGTAGAGATCTGAGAATCTGCAAGTGAACAAACACTCGAATGACCTAGCTTGATGCGAGTCACTAACAGAATAAAGTTGACTGAATCGAGCTACAAACACATGGAGTGGAACAATTACTTTTTGACATCCAATAGATGAAAGAAAAGCAAAGTTGACTTTGGTGCAGTTTCAACTTTGAAATAGAAGACTGAAGAAACAAAATACTGTTGGATATATTACTCTACTGCGCTACTGACTATATGAGATGACAAAATCATTACTTTCTAGTTTGAATTTCCACCTCCTGTATATCTTCATGGATTGGCAAATGGTAATGGTGCTACATTCAGAGGCTGAAAAACAGCACTGTACAACAGCATCAATTCAGTGGCAGAGTGAACATCCACCTTTTAGAAAGATTTTATATTGTGTGCTTAGCCCATCAACTGTGGTGTCGTTTCTCATCTTTTTTTCTTTGTGCTAATTCTCACTCCACTGTTTAAAAGCTACAGCTGTTAAAGGGTAATATATTTGAACTGGCATGCAGTGAGTCATGCTAGAATATGACATCAAAAATAGCAGGAGCGAAATTATCCAAGATACATCAGTGAGCTTGCCACTCATCAACTGGAGAAGCAAGTCCATACTGTTGGACAGTGCTGTAGTGTACTAACTGATGGATAAGTTAATTTACTTGGGGTCTAATTTGGGCCAGATCGCCAGGCGAACAAGAATGAGCAGATGGTCACTCTCATCCAGAAATGGTCAAAGAAAACATAGCAAACTCTTATACTGCCTCACTTATACACACACACACACCAAAGAGAATTCGCTTCTCTTTATTGTTGTGCTGATCTTTTTTTTTGGACAAGGTTCTCATGGCTGGGTGTCCTTCCTACAACCTGAACCGAATGCATTTTATTGGGCCACTTGGACTAGAGAGCTATGGAAAATCAAGAGAACCCTCTACTCGGTAACAGTTACTATTTGGTATTGCTGCTCTTTTGTGAAAATGTTAACAATTCTGTAGGTTGAATGGACCTCTGACAAACCTGTAGATTTCAAAAACATAGGAATTTATATTCTTTGCTTACTCCAGCCATGTTAAAGTATTTGAGCAAAGCTGTTTCATTTACACTTACAAACTCCATGTTTCCACTGTCCATTGTTTTTAAAATAAATTCTATGGTTAGATGCTTTTCCTAACACCAACTACTTTACATTGTTGACTGGGTACATTTTATTATTAACACATGAAAGACTGTGTGTAACTAGTCTAAAGAGCATACTTTATAGTAAAAGCTAACTTCTTATTCTAAAAACAACTTGTTAGTAAAACTAAAGAATAGAGTAACATATGATGTAATATAATAGTTTGTCTTTAATTCATTTTTGTTTTCATTCTCTAAATATAAACAAATTTTATAGTACTGAACTTCAAGCATTTTCATAACTTAATAAGGTCAATATTTTTAACTAAATTACTTTGCACCCAATTTATGGTATAAATAACACCCAGTAATAATATGTGAGTCAATGTTTAGCAACTTAAGTAGGTATAATTTACTTTACCACACTTTGTTGGTAACTAATGATTCCTAAGAAACAAAGCTGTAACAATTTAAATAGCTATTAGTTAACAAGCAATACTTAAATATCTGAGTTGAAGAAGCCTACGTTACCAAATACTTTATGCTAAACAACAAGCAAACAAATGAGAAGGCTTCTACACAGCTGATTGACTTGCAAGAAACAGCAACCAAATTTCTTTCAAATTACTGCCTTAAAAATAGAATGACACATTGCATAATGTAGTAATAGTTGGAAGTAATTCAATCAAACACTTGTTTGAACAGGGTCAGCCTGAAGCTAAACAACATCTATGTAAACATGGTTAATGAGGAAGCATCTGAGTGGATTCTCAACTTGCTACAAATAGCAAGAAATTGCTATCTTCAAATCACAATTCTCAGATATTTCCTTATCATTGTAGAAAAACAAAAAAAGGACACACATATTAGGCAATATAGTACATGATGCATTGGCTGGATAAAAGACAAAATGGTCATCGTTGAAGCACATTAGATCACAGATTTGCTAGCTGAGCACTGAGCTGGAATCAAACAACAACTAACAAATTTACAAGCATTTGAGTAACACTGGTTTGAAAATGCACACAGCAGTGCATGCGATTACCATACCATAAATAAGCTGTATAAACCTTGTAGAAGTTTTGAAAATTTTTTTTTTCATCTGTCACATGTTTGAAGCCTTGCAGGTCAACTACTGGTCTTAAGAGACATCTTAGAAAATACAGACTTAATGGAGATTATTGGGATGATATAAGATTTATTGAGATGGCTAACCATCTGTCAACATGAAGCAATCATATAAAACACACACATGCAGAAAGAGAGGGAAATAATAATGAGAAGACAGACAGACAGGGGGGAAATAGTACAAATACATATATGGTAACTTGTCCTGGGAGGGCAGTGACTGAATAAAAATTGATTCATGATAGTGGTAACTTGCAGAAAAACTCTCTTGCTGATGGCACAATACATCCAGCCACACCAAAAGAAAAAAAAAATGGAAGAAACAAAAGGGACATGGATCCCTTAAGTTGTAGAAAAAGTTACTAGTCAAAACGAAGGGTAAAACTGAATAGAAACTGATTGAGAGCGGAGATGACTTGTTAGTTCTGTCACAGGTACTCAATATAGAAGCATCCAGTCAGTAATAAGAAGGGCAACCAACCACAAATACAGGCCAGGACTGGCTAAATGCCAAAGAATAGTGCCACAATATGTGGTGTGTTCTGACCAAACCATCTCAGGATAGAAAGATAGACATTAAATGATAAAAGAGGGTAAGACAGCTTTTGTGTGTGTGCACGCACACGCATGCACACAGAGAGATAAAAGAAATAGAATGAATGTATACACAAAGATATGCATGAATGAATGAATGTATATGAGTGAGTGTGTGAGCTCATTTCCACTTCCCACTTATTTTTTCCAACATTTTTATGTTTCTCCACCACTGTCTGACACTGAGTCTACCTAGATGAGAAACAGGTTCCACTACTGCTTTGAACTTTGATGATTAATTATGCCAGGTGCTTTCCAACAACACAACTGCTACAACAAATAGCAAATATTTAGGGTTTAAAAAAAAATAACAACAAAAAGACTTGAATAAAAGAATGAAAGTTAGTATGGGAAAATAAATGTAAAAATAAACAGTGAGGGGAAGAATCCAGAATTAAATACACGAATTACAACAGTTCCTCTCCAGCTTAATTCATATCGAAAAGAACATAGTGCAAAAGTATTAACTGTTTCAGTCAAGACCAGTCCTTACTTTGTTCCCCCCCCCCCTAGATATATAATGTATCTCGGACTACATTATTCCAATATGGCATTCATTTATTTTTAACTGACTGCTTCCCACCACCTCTTAAACGTGTAATATGATTAATTCAGTCAATGTAAACCCATTTTCTCATTCATAAATCATTTATAGCCAATAGTATAGATTTTCTTTTAGGATGTATTAATATTCTCAGTATGTATTTAAGCATTATACTGTCTTAATTAAAAACCCACATGCATCATTTTCAAGTTCTAAATAAGATTTTCATTAACTTCTAAAACTAACTCCTTTTGCTATTTTAGAATGTATTAAAATTTTTGCAATATGTATGTATCTAAGCACAGTATGTGAGAGAAAATTGTGATGTTACAGGAGAGAAATGTGTCCGCATGGATGGTGGTGCACTTGTTTTTAATGATTCTGCAAAGAAAGAGGCTTGGAGATGCCATTATGAAAGGCTGCTGAATGTGGAGAATGAATGGGAGGAGGAGAGCCTGCCAAATGTTGATCCAGTCGAGGGACCAGCTCCCCGAATCGATAGCACCATGGTAGATAAAGCAATTAAGGATATGAAGTCAAGAAAAGCCCCCGGCCCATCAGGAATCACTGCTGAGATGCTTAAAATATCTGGTGGTGTGGGTTATGGTCTAGTCACCTGTATTGTAAATCAGGTGATACATGAAGGAGTCATACCCAAAGACTGGCATACCAGCACCATAGTCAACTGCTACAAAGATAAAGGTGATGCTTTAGATAGAACTACAGGGGTATCAAACTGCTAGAACAAGTGATGAAGGTCATGGAGAGGGTCATAGCTCGACTAATTAGGGAGAGTGTCTGCTTAGATGAGATGCAGTTCAGTTTTGTGCCAGGTAGAAGCACCACTGACGCTATATTTCTTGTAAGGCAACTGCAGAAGAAATACCTAGCCAAAGATAAACCCCTATACTTGGCTCTTGTTGACTTGGGAGAAAGCCTTTGACAGGGACCCCGATCCCTCATCTGGTGGGCTATGTGGAAACTAGGGATAGACGAGTGGTTAATAAGAGCTGTACAGGCCCTATACAGGGATGCTGCCAGTAAGGTAAGGGTCGGCAATGAGTATAGTGAAGAATTCCAGGTAGAAGTAGGGATCAGTCTTCAGCCCCTTCATTCATCATAGTCCTCCAGGCAATAACAGAGGAATTCAAGACAGGCTGCCCCTGGGAGCTCCTCTATGCTGATGAACTTTCTCTCATAGCTGAATCACTACCAGAACTAGAGAAGAAATTTCAGGTGTGGAAGCAAGGTTTAGAATAGAAGGGCCTTAGAGTCAATGTTGCAAAAATAAAAGTCCCAGCAAGTAGGAAGGCAAACAAATCACAAACCCTTTCAGGTAGATGGCCCTGCTCAATCTGTAGAAAATGTGCAGGTAGAAACTTCATAAGATGTACCCACTGTGAGCTATGGATGCGTGAGAGGTGCAACAACATCAAAGGAAGGTTAACCGGGATGATAGTTTTTGTGTGAGCAGACGCACAGGGGCAATAAACACCGAAGATGCTCAGAAGACAGATTCCATCACATGCCAGGGGGAGAGACTAGAAGTAGTTGATAGCTCCTGTTACCTAGGTAACCAAGCCTGTAGTGGGGGTGGATGCTTGAGGAGCATTGCCACTAGAATAAGAATAGCCTGGGCAAAGTTCAGAAAGCTCCTACCTGTACTGGTGACAAAGGGCCTCTTGCTCAGAATGTGCATACTGCCATGTTACACGGCAGTGAAAAATGGGCCATGGCAGTTGAAGACATACGTATGCTTGAAAGAATTGAAGATAGTATGATCCGCTGGATGTGTAATGTCAGTGTGCACACACAACTGAGTGTAAGTGCCCTGAGAGAAATGTTGGACATAAAAAGCATCAGATGCGGCGTGCAAGAGAGACAACTGCGCTGGTATGGTCACGTGCTGTGTATGGATGAGAAGAGTTGTGTGAAGAAGTGTCACTCCCTAACAGTGGAAGGAACCCGTGGAAGAGGGAGACCCAGGAAGACATGGGATGAGGTGGTGAAGCACGACCGTCAAATGTTGGGCCTTACAGAGGCAATGACAAGTGACTGAAACCTCTGGAGATATACTGTGATTGAGAAGACCCGGAAGTAAAGTGAGATCACATCCATAGCCTATACGAGTGTCGCATAACCAGCCCATTTAAAAAGTACCTTTGAATCATGGGCGACATGCCATACTTGAGGAGACCTATTGAGTCAAAATCAAAAACACAATCAGAATCTCAATCAAATCGAAATCAGAAATGGAAATTGTAGGAGTGGCCGATGCCAGTACTGCCTGACTGGCTCCCGTACTGGTAGCAAGCAATAAGCACCATTCATGCGTGGGTCATTTGCCAGTGCTGCCTGACTGGCTTCCTGCGCCGGTGGCACATAAAAAGTGCAATCCGAACATGGTTGATGACAGCCCCTCCCCTTCCCCAAGCTCCTGTGCTGGTAGCACGTAAAAAGCACCAGCTGAACGTGGCTGGTACCAGTTCTGTCTGACTGGCCTCCATGACAGTGGCACATAAAAAGCACCCACTGCACTCTCAGAGTGGTTGGCGTTAGGAAGGACATCCAGCTGTAGAAACATTGCCAGATGCAGCCTCCTGGCTTGCCAGTCCCCAGTCAAACCATCCAACCCATGCCAACATGGAAAACGGATGTTAAACGATGATGATGATGATGCTTTGGAGTAAATTAACCAAATTTATTCATAAAGAATGCAAAGTGAGAGGCAAAACCAAAATTTTAATACTAATGACTTAAAACAAAATTTGGATATAATCCTTTGAACTTATCCCAGTACTTAACAAGTGCTTATTTCATTGACTCCACCACAAGGACGAAAAGCAAAGTAAAATTCATCAGGATTTGATCATAATCGTCTGTCAATTCTAGCATTTTACCTACTGTTAAAGAAGGAAATTGGAACTAAAACTGTGTGATGCCAATGAATTTCTCAAGAAATGTAAATGGTTACAAGTACAATGAGAAACTTGGTTTTAGTTTACTCCTTATTATCCACCTGATTTTGTTAGTGAAATATTAAAAGAAAATTGAAAGAAAATAAGATCTTGATGAAGTAGAGTAAATGACTGTCTTAAAATATTTAACATAGGAAAATGACTAAGAAGCACATAAAAAAGAAGTTGGCTGAGATATTTTACTCATAGAAGACAGAATAAATGTAGGAATTACAGAGATTATCAACACAGAGTTTTACAAAGTAGTTTCTTTATACAGTTGTTTTCGATGGTCTGATCATCCCTGATCCAGCAGAGATGTACTGAAAGGCCTCAGATCATTCCCCGATCCAGTAGAGATGTACTGAACAACACTCCAATCATGACAAACCCATTTCTTCATGAATGCATTAAATAATGCACCATCACTATTTGGGATGTAATTTGAGAATTGGCTGCTATTTCTAGCAGGTTGGGCAACCTCATATACACAGCATAAGGAAAAGTGAAAGCATGAATTTTATGTGAACAAAAAGGAGCAATCAATGCTTTGCCAACAATATCAAAGTTTTCGAGACCTACACAAAAATCAGATTGAGAGAAGACAAAGGTTTTAATTAGATTACCCTGTCTAATGTAATGCTTATTTATTCACCTTGTTTTCAATTAATTATGCATTATCTCAGTGCTTTAAAATTTTGATGTGATATATTTAGAATGATATTGTAGGGTCGGTGTGAGAGGCATGATCTGGTCATTTTGAACATAAAACAAGTAGAATATTTGGGTCTGAATGCTAAAGGGTTAAATGTACTTTGCCTTGCAGTATTCTTAGTAAGAGAAATAACATCATTTACTAAGTAATAAGGGAAAGAAAATGTGAAAAAACTGTTCAAAGATATGCAAGATGAGCCCCTTGTAGCATTCGTCAAGTGAACTTATGTACTGATTGTCTTCAGCCATACCACATAGCTAATTTTCTAGATATATATAGGAAGTAATTTTTAGCAAGATATATACTCTCTCTCTTTTACTTGTTTCAGTCATTTGACTGTGGCCATGCTGGAGCACCGCCTATAGTCGAGCAAATCGACCCCAGGATTTCTTCTTTGTAAGCCTAGTACTTATTCTATCGGTCTCTTTTTGCCGAACCGCTAAGTTACGGGGACGTAAACACACCAGCATCGGTTGTCATGCGATGCTGGGGGGACAAACACAGACACACAAACATATATATATATATATATACTTATATACGATGGGCTTCTTTCAGTTTCCGTCTACCAAATCCACTCACAAGGCTTTGGTCGGCCCAAGGTTATAGTAGAAGACACCTGCCCAAGGTGCCATGCAGTGGGACTGAACCCGGAACCATGTGGTTAGTAAGCAAGCTACTTACCACACAGCCACTCCTGCACCTATATATTCTTCATTTTTTGTATGCATTCATATTTTATGTTAATTTTGTATTGAATTAAAATATTATACGTTATCCTTCAAGTCAACAAAATTACTTTTATAAAACAGCATTTAATCTGTAATTATTGCAGAAAAATGTTATAGAAATTTCATTAAAACTGAAGCATTGGAAGTTGTTTAAACATAAGACGTTTATTAGTAAATATCTTAAAAGTCCATTTTGGATATAAGGGTGTAGACATATAGTCATTTGGGCTGCAAATGGAATTTTTTTTTTTTTTTTGAGAAATGAATAATTAATAAAGCTGTTAAGATAGTGTGGATCAAGTAAGTGTACAGTAAAAAAATCTAATTTACACATTATATAAGGGAAAAGAAAAACAAAACTTGTCAGAATAAAGCAAAACAAAAGAAAAAGATGCAATTAAAAACATTAGATATACAAAGAGAGAAGGTTGAGATGGGAGAGTAGAGATGATGTGTATGTATCAATCAAACAGTTCTTTCCAGAAGGCATGCTGCATAATAACAATAGCCTGAAAGCAATATTAGAAATGAATTGTTTGCAGCTCCTTTGGCACAAAAGAATCAACAAACGTAGTCATGCTAGACTGCAATCAGGCAGTGGATGCTTAGTTGATGCCACCATGTATGTGCAGTCAAGCTTATTACATATGTAGTGCACCTGCAGTATGAAGAATAGTGGTACATTCAAGAAGAGAAAGCCAGAAAGCAGTTAGTAGATAAAAAGCTTCTTTACTTGCTGGCTTCCTTGGAAATTTTAGAAACTAAACAAACATTGGAGAAAGCCTGTTTCTAATTACTATTACACCGAGGAAAATTTTTCTTTTACAGATTAAAAAGTAAAAATATAATACCAGGTATCTATTTTTTACCTTGTTTCAGTCATTGGACTATGGTCATTTTGGAGCACTGCTTTATGGGGTTTAGTTGAACAAATCAATCCTAGTCCTTATTTTAAAGCCTGAGACTTTGGTCCCCTATTGGTCCCCTATGTCAAAATAATTTACAGGGATGTAAACAAACCAACACAAGTTATCAAGCAATGGTGGGGAACAAAACACACACACACATATATTACAGGCTCTCACACAGTTTCTACCTAGCAAATTCATTCACAAGGCATTGTTTGGTCTGGAGTTATATCAGAAGGCACGCCCAAGGTGCCACACAGAATAACTGAACCTAAAATCACATGGTTGCAAAGTGAGCTTCTTAACCATACAACATTCCTAATTCATATTTTTTTTTTACAAGTTTCAGTCACTAGATTCCAGCCTTGCTGGAACACCACCTTGAAGGATTTTAGTCAATCAGATCAATCCTAGAAATTATTTCAGTTTCCATTTGTTGAAATTAATCATGGGACAAAAAGTGACATAACACAAACAACAACACTATTCTATTTTTTTTTTAAATTGGTATAAACAAAAACACACACACACACACAACAGGATTGTTCTCTATTTCCATCTACCAAATTCCATTCACAAAACAGCAATCAACTCATGGTTAGGGTACAAGACACTTGCCCAAAATATTGTACAGTAAGATCAGATCCTGTACCACATGGATGCAAAGAGAACTTTATGACACAGCTATGCCTGTAGCAATGGTTATGGTTAAAATGCCTTTTGTCGGAAGTTAATTTTATCCAAATTAACCTGGGTTTATTATTACTTATTTATTTTTTAATAATAATTTTGATTTTTCTGTCTATCCAAGCTGTCTCATCTTTATTTTCCTTCGGTTTATATATATATTTTCAGCTACTTGTCACTTTTTGTATTTACACTTTGTCAACATTATATATAGCTTCCTTTTATTATTTTTTTCTAATCAATAAATAGCGAAGTTCAAATACTTAAAGCTATTTCAAAGTTTTCTTTTTAAGGATATTCATAGTACTGCTATGGTAGTTCAGTGACTATATAAAAAAAGGGGGGGGGGGACTCACAGACAATAAAAAACAAAACAAAACACTATCTACATAGTAGTGAAAAGTGTCACACACCCCTCCACTACTACTGACAATGATAACAAGCTTTCTGATTTGAAAGAGAAAACATTGCAAACATTTCAAGAGTTAATCACAATTCAAAAGTAATAAAATAGTCGTTGAATGAACGGTATTCGTAAACGATAATATCAGTTTACATTTTGGCATTTTAAGGTGGTTATTTAATGCTAGCATACACCACCAGATAAAACAAGTTTAAACTCAAGATTCAATCAACTAAATTATCAACAAGGATGACAGACAGAGCCTCGTAAAATATGAGCCCAACTCTCATTGTTTTAAACTTCTAAGTATCAATTCAAGCAATGAATTAAAACACATCTGATCAATTTACAGAAAACTAATCAGAATGCTAGGTTTCTGATTATAAGAAAATGAGAGTACATATGAGTGTGTGAAAATAAGCAGTAGCTCTAAACTCACTACTTTTCAACTTTTATAAAACTTATTTTCTTTGTTAGGGTTATATTGCAGTCCTCCACCACAAGTCATGCAATCAGTGGAGTGACTAGAAGATTCTAAACCATATTCTATCAGAGCCTTTGTTAACTTCTCAGGCAATTTGCAATTCCGTGACTTAAATGTATTATATATTATTTATAGTGATTTTCTGTGAGAATAAGCTCTACATTTTAGAGAAGACATTCAAGGCAAAGGACAAATGTGGAATTTTTCACCAAACATGATAACCTCATTTTTCATAAACACAACATACCTGTGTGGTTAAGAAGTTTGCTTCTCAAACATATGATTTCAGGTTTAGATCCTTTGCATGACACCTTGGGAAAGTGTTTTCTGCTATAACACTGGGCTGACCAAGCCTTGTGAGTAGATTTGGCAGATGGAAACTGAAAGAAGCCCGGTGAGTGTGCGTGTGTATATGTCACTTTGTCTTGACATTGCTTGGTAGTTGAAAATGTCTGTCACTATCATACAAGCAGTATCATTCATTTCTAATATATTCTTCAGAAACAGGTTTGGCCATGGAAAAATATTACATTAGTTGGAAACAAGTGAAGGTTGGCATGAGGAAGGACACCAGTAGAAAATTTGCCTCAATAAACTTTGCCCAACTCATTGCAACCACAGAAAAGTGGGCATTAAAATGACAACATTACACAACATTACAATGGAAGGAAATGCGGTTAAAAATGAAATAGAGAGAGAAGAATTAACAGATGGTATCCAGTGATGTGACTTAAGTGGTTTTAAAGACCCAATCTTTGGTGATATGAGATAACCTAGATGATGCAACCTCGCAATTTTTAGGAATGGAAGAGTCACTTACAAGGATGAAATGGAAGACTCCATAGCAGATATACATAAATTAATACTGCAGTGTATTTTATCTGGCTCTCTACTGGTTTTGCTATTCCATAGGGTAATGATAATAATCATTATTATTTAATAACTTTTAGAGCACTGATTTATAATAATATTAATAAAATAAAAGAAAGAGAAAAATGTATCAGGACTTTAAAAGAAAATGGAGAGGAAGGATCTGGGGCATGAAAATAAAAAAGGAACCCCATCAGCTGTCATATGAACACTGGAAATAACAAGGACAAAACAGCTGGTAAGAAAGCATAGAGACTTAGGAATTGACACCCAAAAAGCAGAGCTGAGTACGGTTCATCATCTAAATCCCCCAAAGTTCTTGAAAATTTAAGAGGCTTTTTATCTCGAAATCTCTTGGACTGTTGACATGATCAATGTTATAATAAAAATAATAACCTTTTAATTAAGCATATGAAGTGAAAGCCACTAGAAGTGTTTTCCTGATATGGTTTTCTGTAGCAAACAAAATAAAATACTATTAACAATGCTATCTGCACCTAGTTATTTGCACCACAAGCTAGCATGGCATCAAAAAGTAATGAGGAATGATCCCACCTTTTTAAAGCAAAAGAAATGTAAAATTGTGTATTTTCAATATTAATAAATGACATTTTTCAAAATATAATCTGAAATTGTATAAAAATAGAGAAAATATCACTTGTGTATGCATGTGGGTGAAAGGTTTACATAAGCATGTGCATAGGAGTGTGTGTGTCTCTCTCTCTCTCTCTTTTATATATATATATATATATATATATATATATATATATATATATATGAGTATATGCATATATATGTACATGTATGTACAT
>NC_068984.1:76043810-76073552 GCF_001194135.2 Octopus bimaculoides
ATATATATATATATATATATACATATAATCATTTTCATGCCTATTTTTCTATGTTAGAATGGATAGATCAGATCTTAACTCCAGCACAAAGTCTTATCAACTGTTGTCCTTTGTTGTCATTTTCAGTACTTCTTTCCATGTCTTCCTCTTCCACAAGATCTTTCCACACACATCACACGGTACTTCTATACCCAACTACCATTCTCCATACTGCCTTCTCTCTTGCACACCACATTTGATTTCTCTTATATCCAGTTTTTCTCTCAATATATACAAACTTGTGTGTCTGTTTGTTGTGTGAGTTTTGAATATATCACTACTGAAATAGAACAGTCCACAATACTCATAGAAAAGCTAATATCATAAATATTATAAATGTATAATAGTAGAAATGACAACTGACAACTGAAACAATAACAAATCAATAGAACAGAGAAAAAACAAACAAAAAATATATAGCACACTAGTTTCAGTGTGTGTATGTATATGTATGTATAAATATGAAATAAATAATTAAAAAAATGAAAATAGAAAGAATCCCAAGCTAAGCTAAGCTAAGCCTCAACTAAAAGTGTTATTAGCTTATTGAAACTTGATTAATAATGTTCATCAAATAGGAGAGGGAAAAAAGTCCATCGTCAAGTTGACTCCGCTTCAGTGAATCACTTCACAGTTCTGCAGCAAACCTATTTTCAGTTCTATTATTGAAACTGATAAATGGTGTTGGTGGTAGTGGAGATGGTGTTGGCAATGGTGGTTGTAATGAATTCCCTTGACAACTGAGATATAGCAATATATCATTATCAAGAACTTAGTGGTAGTGGGCAGGGTTGCTAAGTGAAGGTGGATGAGGATAAGAGAAAACTAGATTTGCAATAAATTGAGAAACGAAAATAATGATATTCATAAAAAGTAACAACAATAATAATCATTCCTAACACAAACACACAAGTCTTCGAATTTTTGGAGGAAGGGGTTACTTGATTAAATTGACTCTAGTATTTAGCTGGTACATTAATACTTCAATAAACCTCAGAAGGATGAAAAGTGAAGTTGACGATAAGATTTGAACCCAAAATGCTGAGATCCGGAATACTGCAGGGCATTTTATTCCATGCTCAAATGATTCTGTCAATTTACTACCTTGATGATGATAGTGATAATTTCTTTTATTACCACAGAGGTGACAAAGGGAAGATTTGAAGGAGAAATTATAAAATGATAAAATTTTTATAGAAATAAAATTAGGAAAAAGCTCCATTAGATTTCTTTTTTAAGAATTTTAATAACAAAAATTAGGTATAAAATGATTAAAAAGTTTATAAAAAGAAATTGAGAAGCAGAAAAATATTCCTCATATCAAAGTGCATTTAGCGTATAAATGCAAACAAAAAAATGTTTATCTAAAAAAAGGCAAAAAAATAATTTGTTTGTAAGACATTTAATAAATTAATTCTGAAATTGATAAAATAAAAAAAAAGAAAGATGGGAAAATATAAAAATCTTGATCTTTCTGTAAAGTTCATCTATTATAAATTCAACTGTAACACTGACATTTTAGTACATGTCCAAATATTTTTAGAAAACAGAAGCATCAAAAAACGTAATAGGACATATCCTTTCTCTTGAAATATTAACCAATTTTAACAAATTAAAACAATTTATATAATTGGAGCAAATGTTAACGTATTATTTTTACAACAGAACAGTCATCAAAATGTTTTGTAAAGTCTAGATGAAGGCAATGAGCTGGCAGAATCGCTACTATGCCAGGCAAAATGCTTAGCAGCATTTCATCCATCTTTACATTTCAAGTTCAAATTCCACCAAGGTTGACTTTACCTTTTATCTTTTTGGGGCCGATAAAATAGGTACAGTTGAGCATTGGGGTCTATGTAATTAACTTACTCCTCCCCCAAACTTGCTGGCCTTGTGCTAAAATTTGAAACTAATATTATGTGTAGAGTTAAGGTGGCAAGGTGGCAGAATTTTTAGTATACTGGGCAAAATGCTTAGCAGCATTTCGTCTGTCTTTACATTCAAAGTTCAAATTCTACCAATGTTGACTTTGCCTCATCCTTTTGGGGTTAATGAATTAAGCATCAGTTGTGGACTAGAGTCAATGGACTCAACTAGCTTCCCTCTTACAAAATTTCAGGCCTTGTGTCTATAGTTTAAATCTCATCAAAGTTAACTTTGAGATTGGTACTTTACTTCATTGACTTCAGAAGGATGGAATGCAAATATGGAGGAAGAGGAATCTGATACCATTGACACTTGATACCAACCTTTCTAAACTGGCCCCTGGCCTATGCTACTAACTCCCTGTTTAGAATTATCTAAATTAATACCTTTCAAAATTTAATGTTATGATGCAAACACCATCTTAATGAATATTAATATTTTAGTAAATTCCTTATTTTCAAAATTAACTTAAATAATGTCAGTATATTTTAACAGAAATATAATAATAAATGGGTTAAATATATCCTTCATCACAAATGAGGTCTTGTATTTAAGTTTAAAATTATTAACATTTTTAATAACATGGATGTCCTTTCCATTTAGTACCCTCAGTTAAGGACAACTAAAGGCCAAGCTGGGCAATGAGGAGGATTTAAACCAAATTGATTGATATAAACTTCAAAGTAGTCTATGTTAATAAGGAGAATTTAAATTAAGCAAACCAAGTTAATGAAAAGATAGTTAATTGTAGAGCATAGCTTCTTATATCATTAAACAAGTGCTATCCCTGGTAATGTAAATTCCTTCTGAGTGTCCATTAAGGACTTTTATGAGTCAGTGCTTAGTCCCAGTTTATGAGTGTAGAAAGATGAGGCATAATTTACCCTTGAATATAATATGAAGTTATTGGAGTTATTTAACTGCAAGAGAGTCAGTGAACTGAAATAACAAAATTACATAAACTACCTACAATACTTAATAAATTTCTTGTTTTGGAACTGAATTCATGAACAATGAGTTAATAGTACAATTTTCTTGCTATTAGGTGATGTCACTTCTATAGACAGTATGTGTTTACAACTCAAGTCGATTAGTCTAGTGAGAAGTATTTTAGCATTGAATTCAGTATGATGTGGGTGACAAATGTACTGTTGCATGCATGATAATTTTGGAAATCAGTTAACTTTAAACCTTTTATCTACAAGTGGAAAGATTACGTGGTTCTGATTTGCTATTTCCTATACTTACAAAGATAGTCATCTGTGAGTTAGCCTAAGTTGTTAGAGTGTATAGTGTTCTGGTTCAGCTCCAGTACAGCCCTGATTGAACAGACAAATAAATAAAGGTGTCTAAACTATGTCAATTCTGTCATTTTTTCGAAACAGTAACTAAATTTATAGTGAATAATAAGAGATTTAGCTGTTATTTTTAACAGGTTAAGCAACAATATAGCAGTTTCTTCATGAACTCGAAGTTTATATTTCACGAATACGTCTAATTCACAGTTTCAAACATTTAAAACTGGACAGATTTAAGGAAAATTAGACAATATGCTTTATCTCTGAACAAATGCAATGACATTTCCTGAATCTGTGTTTGACTAATTTGATTTTATAAAAACTTCCCATATAAGCACCAGTAAACAGTGAGTGTGATTATATTACCTTGCTTTTATGAACCTAATTATATACCAATCAAATTTTATTTTAATTAAGAATTACCTTTTTTATGTATCCAATTATATACCAATCAGATTTCTTTTTAAAGACAAAGTTTGTATTTATAAGTAGTATAATTACTTGGCTCAATATTTGTTCATAATTAGTCCTAGTGGAATAAGAAGCAAGTAAAATGTGTCCCAGCAGGATTTCAACCCAAGTACAAATAACAGTGCATTAATAATTACTGAATATAAGATTTACATGAAACCAGAGTAGAGATCATATGACATTCATTTATTTGTCATGGGGATCAGTAACCTAAATGAAATTAAATTGCTACATCTAAGAATCCAAATGAACTTGGGTCAGAATATATATCTA
The DNA here is from genome assembly GCF_001194135.2 of Octopus bimaculoides. NCBI lineage: Eukaryota > Metazoa > Mollusca > Cephalopoda > Octopoda > Octopodidae > Octopus > Octopus bimaculoides. Next base: position 76,047,818 of record NC_068984.1, read on the forward strand.
CTATTTCAAGCTAAAGAATACAGATTATCTTGTTATCATGTAAAGAAAAAAAAAAGAAAAACCTCCCAAAACTTTTTGTCAAAATACATCCCAGCTCATTCATTATATATCAATAATAGAAATTGTAAGAGACAGACCTTGCATTGTTGTTTTCATGAGAGTTTACTCCCTGAGACTTTTGCTCCAGACAGCAACAGCTGATACTGTAAAGATAATGAAAATAGAATGATGAAAAGAAAAATATAAAACTGTGTAGAAGAAATATATATATATATATATGTATAGTACACACATGAAAGGCTTCTTCAATTTCTGTCTACCTAATCTATTTCCAAGTTTGAGGGTTGGGTCTGTCTAGTCTACTTAATCTTAGTCCAATACTTTAAGATAGGTAGAAAGAGACTTAAAACAAATTTAGCTCCTTTTTCTTGCAGGTCAAGTAAATGTGTAGTGTATAGAAGTTACCTAAAAGGCTTGTATGAGCTAAATGTGAGGAAAAAAAAAATTTCAGAATGTTGACCCCCATCTTTCAAGTTTTATTTTTTGAGTAGTGTAGCTGTTATTTATTATCAGATTGTGAGGGCACACCTGAGACTGAACTCAAAACCTTCCAACAAGATACTATTATGCAACAAATGCTCTTGGGAAAACATTATCATAACTTCCCCAAAATACCTTAGACTGTATGGCTACCTTGCTTGCATAGCAACCATACAGACAATGGAAAAGCTCAAGTGTACCTCCAGTCTGCAGTGGATGTACTACTCTATTTTAAGGAATGTAGAAAGTAAATTAAACTTGTTACCCATTTTTATAAAATTAAACAGCTAATACAAATTTAGTCTTAAAATGAAATGAAACAGGCAGATATATATATAAAGAAATATAAGAGAGAATAAAAATGTGAGAACGGACCTGGTGAAACCCAATCTATATGTCCTAATTGTTGATTCAGTCTAATGAACACTACACCATAGTTCTCAACAGAATCCCCACCCCAACATTAGCAACTTTATACAAACACATGTCAAAATTCTTATACTAGGGTATCGAAAAAGAGATATAAGTTTCAATTTAAATGTTTACTATCCCATATCAGATTTACTTTTGCTGCAGAGTCACACATGTTGGTTTATTTTTTAAATTTAGTTGAAGGAAGGCTGGAGCTTATGACACTTGCAGGCCCTCCAAGATGGGTAATACTTCTGTGGTTGGTGCTAAACTTGACCATCCACAGGTAGAAAAATGTGTGCCGATGTGCAATTCTTCTATTTGTCATCTGAAGGACAATGAGGGTGAAACATTTACTTCAAATGAATAAACTATTTTTCTCTCATTTGTATACCAATTGTTTACGTGGGTGATGTGCATGCGTGTGTACATGACATTATCATCACTGTTTTACATATGTTATTTTCATGCTGACGTGAATTAGATGGGGGATCTTCAATCAGTATTTTACAGTTTGATGCTCTTTTTAGATGCCAGCCTTTACTTGTTTTCAAGCAAGTAACTTTATTCCACATCTTTACAAACCCTCACGTAGACATGTACACTATAAGATTTCCAGTAGACTGCAGTTTGGAGATGAAGCACAGTTGGGTTGAAAAGAGAAAAAAAAAAAAGAGCCGGTACATAGGTAGGATTTAGAGTCAATTGTAAGGCATTATATGATAATTATGTGTAAATAATAGTAGAGCAGAACCAACTAGTGATTAATCACTTTTATAAATAAATTAAACCCAGGAAAGATTAATAAGTAACATGGAAATGATATAGTCATCCATGTATGTAGTCAAGAATGTTTTGGGGGCTGATGTATATTTGAGAGTTGTTCAATGTTGTTCAGCTTCCAGTCATAACTAATTCCATTTTTATTGTTATTTGAAGGTGACTTGGTTGCTATTTCTAGAATGTCATGATTATGTTGAAGGTTCCTTACTGGTTCGTAGACTGCTTAATTATATTTAGAGAGTCAATACAATGATAGCTTGTGTTAATGTTTATATACACAAAAGGCGTTTAGATATTTTTTACATGAAACTAATTTTATTAAACTGAATAGCTTTAATGTAAGGAATGGAATACATTTTTTTCAAAGATAAACAATAAACAATGCTTAACAAAAGTAATTGCTAATCAAATCATGATGTACTGTGAATATTTTTACTCACTGTAAAAACCTGTGTAATTTACGCAGACAATTTTCAGGATAAGAATTGTTTAAAAAAAAAAAAAAAGCTTCTACTCATGTAAAATTCGCACCCAAAAAGTTTCTAGAATTGCCAATATAGCCAAGGGAAAAAGGTGTTCAATTTAGTTGTATTTAGCATAATTTCACTTATGACCAGATGTTATTAAATTTTCATGAAATAAAAATAATTTCTGTTTAACAGGTAGAAAGCTACTAAATTACAAAGTGCTTGTGTTGTTTATAATAAATTTTACAATTTTTACCCACAAGAGATTATGTCTGATCTTTAGCATACTTTTGTATGTCTTCTCAAATTACGATCACAGGAAAAGTTGATAATTCTTACCAACTAAAACAAAGCTGATAAATATGCACAAGTATTGCAAGACAAGTTTAATTACCAATAAACATTAGCTTGGATGACACTTTACTCAACCGACAGAGGAAGGTGACCAATCAAACTGATTATGAAACAGAATTCTGATTAGTTGAAAGTGTCTTCTTGTCTCAAGCTCTGACTTTCTGCCTATCCTTGTCAGAACCTTTGATATAGAGCATCAAAATTTTAATCCCTTTCACACTTATAAAATGTCAAGCAAACTTTAAAATTTGTCATAACTGTTTTAGCTGGGAGACCAAACTGATAGTTTGGTAACCCGCTAAAATAAACATTAAAAATCGAAAGGAAAAAATAAACAGCTTTGCAAGTTTAACTCAGTGTTTACTGAACAAGAGAGTTGAGAAATTTAAGAAGCAACTTGTTTGAATATACATGCCTGTGAGGAGACATAAGCAAGAACAGCAAAAATCTACTATACCAAAATAACTGGTAATACATACAAGTGTTCTCTAAAGAGAACATAAGATTGTAGCATAATTCAACATGAATGTGAAACAACATTAAACATCATATAAGGTATATGAAGTGGGGCACACACACAGAAAAGAGGTTCTGTGATCATGATTAGATATGTATGTAAATGTGTGAGTTTGTATTCTCTCCATGACAAGTGTGCACTAATTGAAAAAAAAAACAGCCTCACTGTTGATACAAATAGTGCCATTTGTTTGTAGTCCACCGGAAAAACATATCTGGGCTTAATGACAAGCCTTGATATGGTGTGTGTTAATTGTAAACAAAACTCTCATTGCTCATGCAAAGTGTTGCTTGTTTGCAGTCCTCCATGGAAGCATGTTTAGAATGTTTTTGTTGGTCAGTACACTGAAGGAATATTACCTTGCTTGGAAACAAATGAGAGTTGGCATCAGGAAGGGCTTCTAGCAGTAAAAAAACTACCTCAATGTAGTGTTGCAATGATGATTATCCACACACAATCCCTTCATAATGAATATCTGAGATATGTCAGCATGTATATATGATGCATAATTTAGGTTTATCCACTTATCCTGTTGCATTTCACTGAAAAGTATATAACACCTCTCTTACTCCACTGATAGCTGTGCATGTAGCACATGTTTAAGAGCTCAATGTCTGGTATACATCTTTCAATAATTGACTTTCTTGGCTGGAAGTAAGGAAAAGTAGTTTATGCTAAAATAAAACAATGGAATGGAAGAAACCAAGTCTCTTCAAGATGCAACAAGTGCAATCTATCCTGGAGATAAGTAACTCTTAAAAAAAAAAAAAAAAAAAAAAAATCAGATACAGTTGTCTGTTACTGTTGGTGGCATGATAAAATGTCATAAGCTTATACTGAAAACTGGTAGGTGATAGGAAGGGTAATCAGCTGGTGGTTTTCTGTTATGCATATCAGATGATGAAGAACTGTGACAGGTGGTGAAACCCACACAAGTATGGTAAAAAAAAAAATCAGATATATGACAAAGATGATAATATTACTAGAAAAAATTGTTTAAATAAGTAATGACTTTCAAATACACAGGGAAATCTATGCTTGGAATTTTCAAAAAAAAAAAGTAATAAATTTTTTTCTAACACTTATACAAAATCTTTCGACAAAATAGATTCACCAACAGGAGAGATTTGTCAAATGAAAGTAAAAAAATTTTTTTTTAATGTTTATGCCAACCATCAAATCTCATTCCCTGTATACATTAAATAACCAGCCAAAAGCTAACGAGTGATTTTTTTATCTACAACATACATTGCCAAATGTTTTATTTCACTATTAGTCCTTAAAGCTCTCTTGAATAAAGCCATACAAACTGAATGTTTAATTCTTGTTAGATGAATGAAGTACTAAATTAAATTAAGTGCAGTTAGGGTAAGATGGAGTGAGTATTCAAATTTATTTTAGTATCATTGTGAAATAATCTTCTGAACTATTTTTTCTCAGTTATCATCTGTTTAGTAGCATGGCTGTGTGGATAAAAAGTTAATTTTGTAATCATGTGATTCTTGGTTAGATTCAACTAAATCTTGTGAATGAAAGTGGATAGATAGTTTGGAAGCTCAGTGGCAGGGCTGTTGTATCAAGTATATGGTTGTGAAGAAAATACCACAGGGAAATGCTTTGCAAATTAAATACAAAAACATGGAAGTCTTATATATAACGGAGTAGGTTGAAAACTCTAATAAGCTCAGATGAATGAAATTTCTTGAAAATAAAAACAATGCAGATTGGAGTGGATCTACATTCAACTCTCAATACTAACCTATCTAAGACTACATATATGCAAGTGTTATTTTTAAATTAAAATCTCTCAAAATAAAACCTTGTTATATGAATGATAATATGAGACTTCAGTTGGCCAGAGCTAATTATTTTATTAAATCCTTAAACATCTTCATACTGAAAAATCAACTGTAACATTTGGACAATCTAGTTATTAAAATCATTATCACAAAAGGAGCCAACTGTTAAAAGCAAAATGTTTCTATCTTATCAAATCTCCTCAGCAAAACATACTGACAAGATTTTAAACACCTCTTATATCATACCCTGCCATTTTAAAAACAGTTACATATGGAAAAATATTAAAAAACAAAACAAAAAGGGCATTACCCTCACCCCCAGAATGTATGAAAGGTCACTTGTCATAGATTATAGAAATAAAGAAATATACCAGGCAACAAAGGAGCCTCTAGAAACATGCCTACTGTCTTGAAAAATGTACACAGAGTAGAGAGTGTGATCCTATATACATGAGCACTAGGTCTTGAGAAAAAATTTTAAAAAAGACATGAATGGTTATAACTGGAACATCTTTGATGATAAGTATGTTCAGCTATGGCTAAGTTGAGGCAACATTCTTTTCTGTGTAACTGAATTTGGTTACAAAAAATGTTACATTCTTTTCTGTCTCCAACTGAATTTGGTTACAGCTGAGGACACATGAATAGATGAAAGCATCACAATTGTCATTTAAAGGAAGTATCCCCTGACTGAGAACAGATATTGCTGGTTGGGGGTAACAGAAACTTTGCAGTAATATCATTAAGATAACCAAAAATCTTGATGCATTGCATAATAACTACAGCAACACAATGCTGGTTTCTTCTTCCCTTTTTACTATCAGACCCTACTATTAACCTAACAGACCCTACCTTTCCTTGAATAAACCATAAAATTAAGGTTACTACTAACTCAACTACTGTGAAATTAGTAAGAAGCAATTTTTAAATTAAATATAATTTGGAAATAATACATTTCTAAATCTCTGAGAGAGATTTATGCAGTAGTGATACGATGAAGTGATACAACTGGCAGGTCATGCTACTCCAGACTGATGACGAGCAAACACTCAGAACCATGTCTCTGGATGCAGGCTTAGCTGGGTGGAGGTGCTTGTCTCCCCCCTTGTAAACATAAGGACACAGGAAATGTGTCAAGGCCGACAGGAAGCAGTGCAGCTTCCTAAGTCTAACCAACAGTAGTATTATTCCCTTCAGGGGACTGTCACATTAAGTTGACAGCATACAAAAATATAATTATTAATAATTTGACTACAAAAAATAATCTGAGTCAATGAAAGAATCTGTATAGATCTCTCAACTGGCTAAAAATAGCAACAAAATCTCTCAAATCACACCTAGATACAATATCTTTGAATAAAAGAGGTGGGGTTTGCCAGACAAAATGCCTTTTATTACACATAGGTCTGTTTGATCATTGCAGATCTGGGGCTAAACAACATCAGCTGTTGTCACCTCCTCTCACATTCTCAATTCTCACAAAACAAAATGTTACAATAACTGGTGTTTTATAAAAAAAATAAAGAATTGAACCTACTTTAGCTCCTTTATCAAAGTAACTTTTTAATAGCTTACCAAATTAATAATAAACGAATCACTCAGTAAATATAGCAGAAATACATATTTGTTGTTTATGCATTATTTCATAGCTTTGAGATTATGACAATGTGATTGCTTACTTTTTAGAATGACAATGCAGGGTAGGTATGAGAGACTGGATCTGGTTACTTTGAACATAAAACAGGTAGAATATTTGGGCCAGATATGCCTGGCTCAAATGCTAAAGAGTTAAACCTTTTCATGAACATATTTTAATGATACCCACTGCTTCAGTGTGCTTCAAATAATTTTGAGGGAAAAAAAAAAAAAAAAAAGAAGCAAACAAGAATTTGAGTTCATTTAGGAAAAAATGAACTTCAATATTATACTGCTGTTTGGAACAGGAACTAACAAAATTGTTCCAACTCAAAATTATCAAGGAAGGTTTTCATTTAAATATGAACAATTTGATATTGAAAGTTTTCTATAAGCAGAAGCAGAGACATCACAGACAAGTTGGTATCAACAGGGTTAATGGTTAACAACAATTTCCACTCAATGTTATTTCCTGACTTCCATATAATGTGTCCTTTTCATAGAAACCAGCTATCTTATGGTTGCATTCACTGTTAATAGAGTGAAAGGTGAGAGGCAAAATAAAGGATTTTCCATTATAGGTGAGATTTTGATTAAATAATAATAATAATAAATCATTTTTAAAGTTATGAACATTAACAGAATATGAAAGAGAGAAATGTCCAAAACGTAAAAAAATCAAATATATAGATTGTGTTCTAATAGCATATGAAGATACATATATAAAAAAAAAAACAAAAACAAAAAAAACAGGTAGGTGTGTGTATATATGTATATATATATATTCAGTAATAGATAAGTACAATCCAGGTATCCAAATGTAGGAAGTTAGCAAGCTTCAAGCATGGATGCAGCTAGTATGTATGTATGTATGAGTAACTCTCTGTGTGTGTGTGTGTGTGTGTGTGTGTGTGTGTGTGTGTGTGTGTGTGTGTGTATATATATATTTATTTATTATACAGACGGTGACAATCATAATAAAGAGAGAAATAAAGCATCTTTAGTTGTAGTTAAGGTGTTATTAGTTTGGTGGTGGCAAGTGAGTGGCAGTGATATGAAAAAAATCCTCACAAAAGTACATCAGGAAATCATGAGAAAACCAATAATAGTTGTGAGGTAGGGAAACAAGACAGTAGGGAAACTGAGACAAAGAGAGAAAAAAAAAACATGCCACCGAAGAGAGAGAGAGAGAGAGAGAGAGAGAGAGAGAGAGAGAGAGAGAACCAACTAATACGCAACCAAAAGAAAGTATTGAAACAGAGATAAGCAACCAAAACAAAAGAAAAAAAAACAAAAGGAAAAAAAAACAAAAGAAAAACCCCAAAGGGGTGGGAGGTGGAGTGGCCAGAGTGAAATGGGAACAGAAGGAGGGGAAAACAGACTGAGAAACATGTCAGCCAGAGAGAAAGAGACAGACAGACAGAGTATCAAAAGGAAATAGAATAGGAAGCAGGAGAGGATAGAAATAGATAAGAGAGAGATAGGCTAAGGTAATTAGAAGATAAGAGAAGCTCATGTGCATTATACATGCGTGTGTGCGCACACACACACATGCACCATATTCTTTTACCGTTTTTCAATCATTGAACTGTGGTCATGCTGGGGCACAGCCTCTAAGGGTTTCAGTGATAATATTGACTTCAAAACTTATTTGTATCTGATTCTTATTTTATCAGTTTCTGTTTGTCTATATTGATAAGTTATGGGATATAATAGGATGCACACCTGAAAAAAGGACCCAGTAGAATTATTCTCTCTTCCTCTCTCTGTACACGACACACAGGGGTCCGACAGGTTACAAACTTTATTGTAACACAGTTACACGATATATAGACATGTACACATACAAACAATAGATATATATTTCATATATGCATTACCTATAAGTATCACACACACACACACACACACACCATTTATACATGCTTACAATTTATCAACCTCTGGAAACAAAATTCCTGACTAATGAATGATACAAGTCAGTGATTATGTATTTTCTACATTATTATAATAATGTCACAATTTTATAATTGAGGGTCATAGGAAACTGGTTCAACTATGGTATAAAGATGGTGCTTATTTAATTGACTTCCAGAGATTAACACCAAAGCATTCCTTGATAAAATTCAATGTCTGGTTTGAACATAGACATAAAATAATGGAAAACATTTAGGGCGTTAGGAAGGGCATCCAGCTGTAGAAACTCTGCCAAATCAGACTGGAGCCTGGTGTTGCCATCCGGTTTCACCAGTCCTCAGTCAAATCGTCCAACCCATGCTAGCATGGAAAGCAGACGTTAAACGATGATGATGATTTAGTCTAGCACTATAATAATTTTTAAGAACTGTTCAAGGCCAGAAATTTTCAGAAATAATCAATTATATCAATCCCACTATTCGACTGGTACTTTATGTTACTGAAAGATGAAAGTCAAAATTAACTTTGGTAGGATTTGATTGCAAAACACACATGGATGTTACAAAATACTGCAGAAATTTTATCTGCAACTCTACCAATTCTGCTGATACTCTGATCTTACCATGCCAATAATGATAACCATTAAACACCATTACAAGAATTATAATTCTGATAGACAACACAAGGTCAATTTCATGAAAGGAAAAGTTTATAATTCCTGACTGATTTAAATATTCTATTTAATTCATCTCCAATTTTTAAGAAAGCATTGGAGTCTAATTTAAATTCAAAAGTTATTTTTAAAACATGGACATTAAATGATGATGATGTCCAATCCATGCCAGCATGAAACATGGATGTTAAATGAATATGGTAACAAAGATGATATTCAGAGTTGATTAAGGCAATTGAACATGTTTCACATTCAATACTTTCTATTTTAGCATAAATAAATAACTGTAGAGCCTCCATTGGTTAGGGTTGACCATGTTATCTGCACATGAATGCATATGTCTGGGCAAAGCATTCGAACTAATGCATACAAGTCTCTCTTTTTCACGCCATCAATGTTGTTCAAGAGAAAGGCTGCCACCTTAGACCAATACAGGTTGGCACCAGTGCTGTTATTGTCAGAACACAAAGAGATAGAAATGATACTGCAAGGCATCTATTTCATCTGATGCTAAGACTTTTACCAACCTATTGCCCTACATTTTTTTGTTTTTAATCAACCCCAAAAGGATGAAAGACTTTGGCAAGATTTAGACTTAGAGAGCAGTGCATCATAACACATACTGAATGTTATTCTAACTTTATAGAACTTTACTGCAATTAAATAAACATTTGTAACATCAGTATCATTATCATTTTCCATCCTCATTCTTCAAATTTTAGTTGAAGGAAGCCTAGACATAAATGTTTTTCACCTAAAGCAGGCTGTATTTCATGCAGCATTACTAAACTATTTTACAGTTGCCCTGATGACTGGATCGTACCAGACCCATTTAATCTTAACTGATATGGAATTGTCTAATGGTACATAAAATTATCAAAAATCACAATGAATTTTAGCAAAAGACAAAATGTTTAAAATCAAATAAACTAAATATTTCCACATACTCAATTGACTTTACAACTAAAACAAACAAACTGTAATAAATAAAAGAAAACTATCATACTAGAATTAATAGATATTATTACCAGGAATGTGATAAGTGGATCCATAAGACTCAATCTTTGCTAATACTGTATCTTATATAGGATCAGCAGGTGTTGTTTAACTTGAGTCAATATTTATACTGTCATTATTTTTGCTTTTGTTGTAGGATTGCTGGCTCAAGAGAACATAAGATAGAATGTTTTGCAATATTTAGTCTCCTCTTTATATTCTTAGTTCAGATTAAGTCAAGATTCATATTTGCCTCTCCATCTTTCCGGTCAATAACGGTAAGTAGTTGGAAAATAGTTGATTTAATTGATTACAGTGCTTCCCTATAAATTTGTGGTCATGTGCCAATACAAGAAATCATTATTATTGCTCTTTCTTACATCACTTGTCACTGTGTCACACAATGGAAAACAACTATATTATCTTTTCTCTCTCTTGCGATCTAGAGTGCCAATGACCTTCTCAGGTCTGCCGAGATCAATATGGTTAACGTCTGGCTTGAACATCTGTGAGTTGATGTCTGCAGGGAAAAAAATGTGGGTGGGAAAGAAATTCCATATAACTGGATTTATTAATCATATAAATCAACCTTCATCTAGAATACTATTTTGGATTTCTCTGGGGGAGACTAGGAGACATGGATAACTTGTGTTTTATCTGGAATACCATAACTGATATAAGAGCTGGAACATCTGCAGTATCACTAGTGAAATGTCTTCTTAAAATCCGATGTGGAAAACAGCTGGTGGATGATCTATATCTGGTAAAGCTTCTAAAATTCATCATCTATTTGTTCCTACCACCAAGGTAAAGTTATATTTAGTACTTATCTTCCATCATCATTATCATTTTTCCATCCTCATTCCTCAAATTTTAGTTGAAGGAAGGCTAGACATAAATGTTTTTCACCTAAAACAGACTGTATTTCATGCAGCACTACTAAACTATTCTACAGTTGCCCCGATGACTGGATCGTACCAGACCCATTTAATCTTAACTGATATGGAATTATCTAATGGTACATAAAATTATCAAAAATCATAATGAATTTTAGCAAAAGACAAAATGTTTACAATCAAACTAAATATTTCCACATACTCAATTGACTTTACAACTAAAATAAACAAACTGTAATAAATAAAAGATAACTATCATACTAGAATTGACAATTATTTTGGTGGAGAAATAAGGTAGTCTTTTCTGGTGAAATGACTTATTTCATCTTTACTGCATATCAACATACATCTTGTTTCCAATCTGATACATGCTAGCAAACCCTATCAATAGGATACCAATTTTAGTGATTATCCATATTTCAAACCAATGAGGGAAGGAAAGCAAGGGGCCAATCGACCTACTAAAAATAGCAGTTAAACCTTTCCCCATTATCTTAAACAAAGGACATATTAGATAATATTGCCTAAGATAACATTTAAGCTATAGGATATTCATGATTGGAATGTCTTTGAATTAATTATAGGTTTGTTCAAGTAAGGTTGACCTTGGTTAAAACAAAAACACATATTTGCAACAGCAAACTATCAGATAAGCTCTCATCCATGCCTCATTAGGGAACATTAACATAAGAACTGCACCAAGACTTTATGTCTCTGCTCCAAATATAATTTTCAAAGGTCTGTCTCTTGCAATCTAGCTTGTTCAAATTTAACTGACACTAAGATGTTTAAGATAGAACACTTCTTTAGACCTACATGGTCACTTGACCTACAAAGAATAGCAACCAATTTCTCTTCAAATCCCTTATTGTAGTTCTGAAATCTAGTGGATGGGGAATAGATGGTCATAGTTGGAACACCTTTGATTATAGATCTACTGGATCAGGGTTGACATGAGACTAAATAACAACTTAACTGCGGATACAACTTCCAAATTTCTTTTCTCACACAAGGTTCTGCCTTGTCATTGGTAAATTTTATCTTTGCACAAAAAACAGATCTCATTTTATTTGCATAATCAAACATTTGATTTGTTCTGTAAAATACTGAATATGTGATCTTTACAAGCAGAGAGATTTGTTTACCCACCTGAAAAAGTTAAATCCTTTATCTCTTGTATAAACAAACAATGTGTTACTGTCTATCTACATTCATCAAATAACCAATAGCATAATATCCTACCTACATCATAGCTCGTTACTGGAATACATATAATATAGCAAGCAAACATGCCAAGGTAACTTGCTTCTGAGTATCATAGAACCTAACTGTGTGTGTAGTTAAATTCAGAACATTTCAAAAACAAAAATCAATACATTGCTGAAAGTAACCAAAGCATTCAGACATTAGCAGTAATACATCACCATCCACAATCATTATACTTGCAAAGATTTCAGTTTACTTCTTTGGTATCAATTTTCATTTAGTTAGAAGGGTTTTTAGCAGAGATAAAATAAAACAGATATAAATAAAGAAAAAGATAGGGGAACTATCCCACCTATCATCATTATCTCCCTTGGAAAAAAATCTATTCACATAGAGCTTTTTACTAGGTCAAGATGTGATAGATATTTAGCACTTTTAAATGATCAATTAACTTTGTTAGAAAGGAGAAAATAAATAAATGAACGAATGAATAAATAGTGTTCAAGACAGGAGGTAGAGAGAAATTCTCATTTATTAGCTATAATTATGAATTCCCTCCCATCAAAATCAAATAATGTCTTTTTATCAGATGGAGAGATAGATGATCATAGAGATATGCCTGACTCATATTAGTGATTATTATAGAGTACAGAAGTGGCTATGTTCCATTATCTGAGAATTCTTATCTCCTGTATGTTTTCACACCTGCAAAATATTATTTTACCTAGCTATATGAAATACACAGCCACTCTGAAATAGACTGGTGTTACTCAATCCAAGAGATTAATCTCACTACTTAAATGCTACTGCTAAATCTTGCCCAAAGATAAATGTAAGCCTTACGGCTCAGAGACAAAGATGGAGTAGTAAACTTTACTTTCATAATCTTTGACTTTTATTTATCCAGTATACTAAAACAATTTATTCACTGATGAAGACAAAAGAAAGAATTGAAAAAAAAAAAAAAAAAAAACTACAGAAAATCATACCAACAGATACAGCTGAATCAACACTTCACAAAGCCAAATTTTCCCAAATATTTGAGAAATGTGCTAATAATTGGTAGCTAAATCCACACTGAGATAAAAACTAATCAATTCAAGTGGTTTGGTGACACAATATATCAAGTGTGATTTGTTAGGTTTTATCCATCAGCTAAATCCATTCCTTACAAGGTTGAATGAAGCATTAAGAATATCAAGTGGATAACAATGATACTAGAATCAATCGATGAATCAATGAATCAAACAGATTCTTAACAGTCTAAACAATACAACAAAAGAGATTTTTATGTGGAAGATTGATTTGAAAGATAGATAGATAAAAAGATCTATTTGGGAAGGTGAATTGAATGAACTTGCTTTGAGCTAAACTGACAAAACAAATTTGTATTGATAAATAGAAGATCTGAAGTCTCTAAAGGGTAGAAATACAAAATGAGGGAGGGGAAACAGTTCAAGGTCTAATCACAGTGAAGACAGTTTGTTTCTTTTTAGGAAATTATACAAATTTATAAAGTGTTAAAAGGAGCTAATAGACACAAAATATCTGATGACAGCAGTTTGAAGATGTATGGTTACCAAGTGCACACATTCATGTAATTTGGTTTCAAAACCACAGTGCACCACTTTGGGCAAATGTTTTCTACTATAGTCTTGGACTAACCAAAACCTTGTGAATGAAATTTGGTAAACACTTATACACAGATACATATATGTTAATTTATGTGAAATAAATGGAAATTAATTTTACAGTACTAACAAAGAAAACTACTATTCAGGACACGCAATAATCCCTATTAACCCCATGACAATGTTTTTTTATATCAGGCAACTCGGTTGCACTGCTGGTAATCATCTTGGTCGAGATCAGCAATTAGCTGACAACAGTTTGGCATGTATTTACATCAATTGCTTTAAAGCATGCACTGTTTATTTATGTAAACTAACATCACTACAAGGACCGTAAATTCAACGAAACTGACATAGCTGGGATGCGACTGTAAATTCCGTGAAGGACCAGAAGGATTTGCTGAACGTGTACGAATTTGATAGGAAGTCATAGTGGAAATGGTGGTGTAGCCACCAAAACTACTACTTTTATACTATTATGGTGATGGAAATCTCGAATTGAGTTGGAAATATTTACATGAAGAATCTAACAAACCTATCAGATTCCTTGAAATTTGCACAGTGGCCGCTATTATCAATTCTGTGAGTGATAGTGGATATTTATATCAATGGGTACACATTATGTCAACCAATGTTATGGAGTTAAATTCACAAATTAACATATATATGATTCTATGCACATCCAACAAAAATATATTGAGCATTGTTCAACCCATGCCAGCACGAGAATAGACATTAAATGATAAATGATGATTATCATGTTCTGTATCATGAAATAAAAGTGTGTGTGTGTGTGCGTGTGTGCATATGCCATTATTTTAGATTTGCTTTTTCATGTCAGCATGGGTCAGACAAGTTTTCTGAGGTAGTACTTTATTGCAGAGGACCATTCCTGTTTACAAACTCTTCTAGTTGCTTCTTATGACATGCAGAGAATGTGTATGAATGAGGGATGGAATAATTGGTACAAAAACCAACTTGTGGTATTTCCTTCTATCTAGTTTTGTGTTTGCAACAGGCTCTCCCCACCACCACCTTTATGAATGCAATAGAATAAGTACCAGACAAAGTAATAAAATTAGTTGTTGGCACTCCATCGTTTACAACGTCGAGGGTTCCAGTTGATCCGATCAACGGAACAGCCTGCTCGTGAAATTAACATGCAAGTGGCTGAGCACTCCACAGACACGTGTACCCTTAACGTAGTTCTCGGGGATATTCAGCATGACACAGAGTGTGACAAGGCTGGCCCTTTGAAATACAGGTACAACAGAAACAGGAAGAAAGAGTGAGAGAAAGTTGTGGTGAAAGAGTACAGCAGGGTTCGCCACCATCCCCTGCCGGAGACTCGTGGAGCTTTAGGTGTTTTCGCTCAATAAACACTCACAACGCCCAGTCTGGGAATCGAAACCACGATCCTATGACCTTACTGGGCCATTGCGCCTCAACAATAAAATTAGTATCACTAACTAAAAAGTCTTGAAGGTGGTGGCTCAGCATGTCTATGGTCAACCACAAAAACCTGAGAAAAGAATGTACATGTTTATCATCAGCATCATTTAGCATCCATGTTACTTACTCAGTAAGGTTTGACAGAATCTGATAAGTCGGAGGACTTTTTTGAGCTCTAATGTCTGTTCTCAGCATCCAGCTGTTTCTACATCTGGATGCCCTTCCTAATACCAATCACTACAGGATGTACCAATCTTACAAAAAAGCAAAAATTTATTCTGAATGCTATCACTTCACTGCAGCATTTACAAAATAGTTAAGTTTAAGAATTAATTGTTTCTTGACATTTTTACATTTGATGATTGGTGATAGGGTCAGTATTTTGAAAATTATATACTCAAGAATCAAGAGCTTAGATTCCATTAAAAGAAGAGGTCAAATTTAATACGTATACAGTTTTTATGCCTCAAAGTAATTTAGTACCTTGTAATTTTAGAATCTAGAATCCAAGCAGAAAATTAGAGCAAAACAAAATAAAGACGTAAATATCTAAAACACCGCACTGCATTGGACTTCTGATTAAAAATTAATAAGTACAGAAAGAAAAAGAAAAACAAAAGCAAAAAAACACCTTCCACCTATAATAACATACACGAAAGGCAGAAAAACACATTCTACTGAATTAAGAGAGAATGAACATATCAATACCAATAACTTCATACTGTAACCTATATTTTTGTACAAATGAAGGAACATCTAGATGTTTGCTTGACTTGCTAGAAATAGCAGCTAAATCTTTAACAAATCACATCGTAGCCATGAAAAAGAAAACACAAACTGGATAATGTAGACAAGATGATCATGGGGACTGGAATGTTGAGATTGAGGGTAGGTGCACTTAGCAACGAGTTAACACAGGAATGGCTCCATGCTTATAATTCTCTTAGAAATCACATTGTACAGTTCCAAAAGGAAGGATATATTGGATAATGCAGTTCTGAACACAGATCTGACAGTGGTGGTTGAGGGGAGGGGTAAGATGGCCATGGTTGGAATGCATTTGGTTATAGGTCTGTTTGATCAGGACTGGACTCAGGGTTAAACAACAGAATACTTTTACTTGCCCAGCTGCTATTTATTTTATCCTGCCTGCAAATTCTTTATAGCTTTTGAAGACTGTTCTTAATATTAGACGACTTTATGGAGTACAAAAAAATAAATAAAAAAACTGGTGCTATTTGCAGTTATAGTTATTTATGAACACTTATCAAAAGACTTGTTGATAATTGATCTTTATCAATGCTAAAACTAGCCATTTCAGAAAATAACATTCTTGTAAGGAACCTAATTATGTAGCCTATGCAACTTGATTTTGTTCAATTATTTGGCAGAATGATTAGAGCATCAGAAAAAATGTCTTGCAACCAAGTCTTCAAATTCAGAGTTCAAATCTTGCCAAGATGAACTTAGTCTTTCATTTCTCCAAGGTTGGTACAATAAAGTACCAGTCCAGTATTGAGTGAGGGTGATGTAAATCAACTAGCCAAACTTCCCAGAATTACTGGCTAGCACCTAAATTTGAAATTATTATTATTATTATATCTTAATTTGTAACAGGGTTTGAAGCATGTAAGAACAGTATATTTTGTCTAAGATTATATGATGCACTTGTATTACAGTTTTAATCTGTGATCTGACTACACTAGAGAACATGACCTTTATTTGGGTTGCCAGTAGGGAGCCTTTATATAATAAGTCAACCCGCAAGAAATAATAGCCAAATCTTTCTCAAGTTAACCATATATTCTTTAAAAAAAAAAAATAGACAGAAACTGAAGAAGCCTGTTGTATATCTATCTATCTATCTGTGTGTGTTTGTCCCCTACCGCCACTTGACCAGTATGGTGTGTCTACATCCTCACAATGGTTTGGCAAAAGAGAATGATAGAATAAGTACCAAGCTTAACAATAATATAAGAACTGAGGTCAATTCATTCAACTAAAAATTCTCCAAAGTGGTACCCCAGCATAATGATTGAAACAAGATAAAGATATAGAGTATTGTAATCCTTCACACAATATCTGAAAGAAAAAAAAAAGGGGTGGGGAATATTCAAAGGTCTGCTGAATGAAGGCTGATCCAGGGATAAACAACTTTTATTTAGTATTTCTTTCTATATCAATTACCACACAGATTGTAGATAGAAAGAGAATTTTTTTTTTTTTTTTTTTGTTGAATCATAATACCGATGTACAGTTATTCCTTCACTTGTTTCAGTCATTGGACTACAGTCATGCTACAGTCTGAATGATTAAGTTGATCAAATCATTGCTAGTACTTACTGTATTGGTCACTTTTTACCATACTGCTACACAAATCAACACCAGTTGTCAAGCGATAAGGAATCAATTGATCAATACACCCCACCACACACAGAGTGAGTTTCTGCACAATTTCTGTATACCAAATTCACTCACAAGACATTGGTCAGAAAAGGTATTATATAACAGAAGACACCCTCCTCAAGGTGCTGTGCAGAAGGACCAAACCTCCAAATGTGGTTACAAAGTAAGCTTCTAAACTGCATAGCATGCCAGCTTAATATATGTATGCATGCACAGTATGTACACATCTGTAGATTGCTCTGAAAATGATGTTGAATATATTCCAAATCATCAGCTGCATAGTATGAGTATTGAATTGAGACTGAATTTTTAAGGTTACCAAGCTATAATGTTAATAATTAGTTGTCAAAGTAACACCAATACACAATTTAGCCCACCCTATGTGAATTACAACACATTATCTATGTAGTTATATGCTGTCTCACGGTAGCACAGCAACAGGTTAGTGAATTCTAATGAGAGTTGTGAACAAAATTGTGCAGACAATTCAATACCCATGCTAGGCTGTACTACAGAGACCTTGGGTATATATTCTCTGGGTTGTTATTTAGATCCAGGTCCTGACCAATGAACAAAGTAATCCAGTCTTGTGCATCTGATCTGCTATTCCATACTGGATAATCCAATGTGTCCTTATGTCAGTGTTATTTGAGAGAGATTTTGCTGCTATTTTTAACAGTTTGAGTTACCATGTACATAGAAATTCCCTTGGTGGTTTATATTCCCAGAGTTCTACTCCATTGAGACTACAGTATATTTCAAAAACATTATACTTTGATATATAATAATTTTTTTTAATGTTCATGCTATGTTGATGCATTAGCAATTTTTGCTTCTTCTTTTAATATCTATGTCATTTTGTAAAAAGCAACTACTTTTTTCTGAAAAATTCTTGCATTACCATTGACAATTCTACTTAGGAAGGTAATAAATTTTTTTAAAAACTTTTTTTTTTTTTTTTTGCCTAAAAGCATAACACCATGGATTGACACAAGACAGAAAAAAAAATTTTAAGTGTGATATCCATGCCTTTTCCCCAATGGGATTAGCAGTGTAAGTGAAGTAAATGAAAAAAAAAAAACAATTTACAACACCACATGTATGTATATATAGGAGCTGTTAAATATTAGTTAAGAGCAGATGTTTACAATAATGTTAAAGCAGTGGAGAACAGCTTTAAGCCATATTCACGTCTGACACAAATGACAAATGTCCCTCACAAGTGAACTGATATTTTTAACTGTGTGATGATGATGAATGTATTGTAGTTTACACAGAAGCAATGAATGTGGAAATAACATGCCAGACATAATATGCTGAAGTTCTTTTTGTTTTTTTTAAGGGTGCATCTGATTGCAATCTCAAATGGTTTGTCAAGACACTTGGATCATTCAGAGCACCAAGACAAAGAAGAAAAAAGCAAAACAAGTAATAAATAAATATATAATTTTAACACAGGTAATACGCTATCAAAATTCAAAAACAGTCCAAACATGATCAACAGCTGACTCTAAAACATCATTCTGCAAAATTTTTTTCAACTACTTTGTCACAAAGTTTAAAATTCTTGTCCTGTTTCTTTTCACCACTGTCAACTTAGACGGACCTAGCTGAATAAATGCTCAGTTGTAAGTGGGAAAGACAACTTCCAATGTTTTAGGCTTTGTGAATGTTGAATATTACTACTACTGCTGCTACCACTACCACAAAGAGCAATGAACATTTCTTTCCCACATTTTTGAAGAAGAGTACAGTTGATAAAATCAATTTCAGTATTCAATGTTACTAGTAATTTATAGACTTCCGAAGAAAATGAAAACAAAAGCTGACCAATAGCATTTGAACTTATAATGTTTGTTTATAACTATCTCTGTCACCTTTGAAATATTAATGACAGGTAATAGATTAGTAGTTCACATCCATAACACCTTTATCTTGGCCATCTCTTTCCCTTTCCAATGCCCTTCATTATGATTTCCTATTAAGCCATGATCTCTCTCTCCAATATTACATATATAACATTGTCAAATCTGTAATCTATAAGAGTTCCTTTCCTTATCAGCAAGCAAATGTTTTAGCTCTGATTTATTGGCAACCCTCTATAACCCTTTTGTTACCATAATTCTGTTAAAATGCACTGCCTTTGTTTCAAATAATTTAGAAAATAAGACTCTAGTGCAACCCACATTTGGGTACTGTTCTTGTATTTGAGGCACTGATGCTGCAACACACCAACACACACACAAATTCCAAACTATATATATATAAAAAAAGGCCAATTAAGTTAGTAGATCTACTGTATTGGTGAGTCTTTGTCTATTAACTTACGTTATTCCCTCTATTATTCTTCTACAATGGCTTTGAGCTATCAAGCAGTGTATGTCTTCTTCACAAGACCACACAATGCAATTATTTTATTGCTTCTCTCTTGCAGTTTCATTTTCCTCCCAACACAAATCAGTCTGCTCAATCCTTTTCTCCTCAATACTCTACTCATTTGGAATTTTCACTGCTGGTTACTGACCATCAACTGCACCAACCCCATCGACTTGAGGTCATGAGCACAGCCCCACCTCCCTCCAACTAACCAGTAACGAAACTAATGAGAGCTTTGATACTGCCATTAGACATGCTAGAAATAGCAACCCGATCATAGCCACCGTCTTGAAAAAAGGAAGGAAATATCTGATAATGTAATCCAAGACACACTACTCCTTAAAAAAAAAAGGGGTGTGTGTGAGGGGGTAATCATGGATTGAATGCTCTTGGTTATAGGTTTGCTCCATCAGGGCCCACCTAGGAGCAAAACAACTAAATACTGCATTTTTTAATGAGGTATTCTCCTGTCCTTGCTGTTCTAATATAACAATTATGCAAAATTAGGGGTACCTTAGACAAATGTGTTACACGTGAGCTGAGAAACAATTAATTATAGGCAAGATGGTGAAAGAAATGATGTAAACTTGAGACTTAATCCCTAGCAGTAATTAAGTTTCTTCCTCTGTTGCTATAGTTTATATTGTTCCACAGAAATTTTTGTCCATCATCTCTACAGTTTTGATACAGATAACCAGACTAGTTTATTCACTGAAGAGAAAGTATATATTAAATATTGGCTTCAAATTTCGGCACAAGGCCAGCAATTTTGGGGATAGGGTAAGTCAATTACATCAACCCCAGTGCTGATCTGGTACATATTTTATTAACCCCGAAAGGATGAAAAGCAAAGCTAACTTTGGTGAAATTTAATCACAGAATGTAAGGACAAACAAAATACCACTAAGCATTTTACCCAGCTTGTTAATGCTTTTATAAACTCTCCTACATACACTATAGCTGAAGGGAAAAGAAACGAAACCCAAAGGAATGGTCATGAATAGACTTCTGGGTGTCAAAAATCCACTCTATGAATGAAGACTAATACTATGCCAAAAATGACCAAAATATCTATGAAAACAGCAATTTACACTCAATTTACATACAAGTTCTTGCATATAAGGTCAAAAATGCCTGCACGTAAGAACTTGTAAAAACAAAGATGAAAATGAAAGAGGGGAGCATATATTAGAAAAAAAAGTGACATTTCATTAATTGTAACAAGCAAGAGCTTTTTTGTACTATTTCTGATACAGTAGTATTGAAATAAAGGCTCCTGGTTTGGATTAGGTCAGATACTGTGTGCACATATACATGAATAAGATACCTCATGATGATCATAAATCAAATTGATTTAAAAAAAAACAACCTAAACATTTAGAATTAACCATTTAGCTTTCAGAATACTTTGTCAAATGTAATGCTTATGCACTCACATTGTTTTGAATTTATCATGTATTATCTCATAGCTTCAAGATTTTCATGTTGTGATTGTTTATTTTTTGAATGAAATTTTAGGGTAGGTGTGCAAAGCTGGATCTGGCCAGTTTAAAAGTAAAATAAGTAGAATATTTGGGCCTGATATGGCCAATTTAAATGTTAATAAAAAAAGAATAGAGAAATTTAATTACCTCTGGTTTTCAAGGTCATTGACTTTTTTCTTCCTAAAATGAAAATAAAATTGAATATATACATCTTTTTGAAAATTCTCAAGTATTTGTGATGCATGATATTCAATATAACGTCAACTAAATGGGATATTTGCTTTTAAATGGTCAGACTTTTGTAGAGAAATAAGTGACCGAACCACTTGTAGGTACAGGTGAGTAAATTGCCCTGAGTAAATTAATTAATGATATCTATTTTATTGATTTCAGTTGGAAAGACAAAAAGTGGTACCAGAACTGTATCTCCAATGGTATATGGAACTTCTAACAGTTCAAAGGACTTGGATATGTTAAAAGTACATTCACAGCACATCACCATTACAAATGCTATATTTCACATTTTCTGAAGAGCTTTGGAGGCAACAATACATCAATACCAATCATGACTAATCTCAAAGACTGTTTTCTCTACAGGGTTAGAAAATAATTCAGCTAAGAAAATGTTGCTTATTGCCAAAGGCCCTGCATTATCTGAGAGGCTGAAGGCAACATATGCAAAAGCATAAGGAAAAGTAACAAAGCCAAAACAAGAAAAAAAAAAAAAAAAAAAAAAAAAAAAAAGCAAAAAAAAACCAAGGGCACATCTAGCTGTTATGTGGGCTTTTACAACGGAAACCCACAATTTTTGTCTTCACATCATTTCTTTTGTGGATACTATAATAGCCTTTGCTTTTTTGGCTTTTGAGATTAATAGAAAAAAAAAAAAAAAAGAAACTGTCATTTCCACTCAAATGTACTTATCTATTCTGATATTGCAATAGTTTTGCTGTGAAGACAGTACTTTTTCAGCTCTTTGGACTATATGGTCACACAAAACCCAACTTCCCAACTAGCAGCTGTTTAAACTGAACATAAATGGCAATGACTTCACTAACCAAGGCAACACTACAAACCCACAAGTGTTATCATTTACTCCCTGCACTTCTTTACTTCAGAACCAAACAAATTACTAGTGAAATTTTTTTAAATTTATCAAATATTTAACAGTTTTCTGTTTGTTGTGTTCTTAATACATGCAGGAAGAACAGTAGCGGCTAAAAAAGGTCTGCCTCAATACAAAACAACATCACTGGTAATGAAGATAGAGGAAATACATATTTCCAGAAACAATTTTTTTTTTCTTCTTCAATGTCTTTCAACTATGAATTACTGACCAGTAAGTAATGGAATAGTCTTTTTTTTTTTTTTTTTTTTTTGTAGACACAGTGAATAATTAATTGTTAATCAGCTTTCCAGTAGAAGAAAAGAAAAGCTTGAAGTGAACTAAAATACAAACAGAAAGAAAAAAAAAAAACAAGCAATATTTTCCAAGTTTTAAGTTAGTAAATAAACTACCATGTGTGAGAGAGAGGAGAGCAAGAGAGAGAGAGTGAGAGGAGGAGAGTAGAGAGAGAGAGAGCAAGAGAGAGTATTCTTCATCGCTCACTGGTTGGACAGAGCTGAAACTTCTTCTGGGTGGAACAAATTGCTAAGCTACAAGGAATTATAAATTGCTCAGCATTTTTTCTTTATTAATATATGAAAATTTTGAACACAAGTCTGTGATTATGTCAGCAATGCTTGTACTTCAGTTGAAATTGAGGTTTTATATATGTGGTTGAAAATGGTCTTGCTAAGTCAAGACATCAACTAAAATTCACAAGATTACACTTATTCCATATCAAAAAAAACTTTTTGACAGTATTTCATTTAGCATGCATGCATAAATAATATTTCAGATGATATTTATATCATCCATTTATCATTTTAAGCCATTTTTTTACAGGATTGGACAGGCTTATTTTGGCACACTGGCTTGCCACTTGTGGCCCTTAACCCTTTGAGCCCTGAACTCATGAACCTTATTTGACCATATACCTGGCTTCCTGATGCACTTCACTGATAGAGTGGTACTACGGTATAGAGAAAAATAAGCCATTCACTGGTAAATCAGTGTTACGGGCTCAAAAGGTTAATCACCTGATATGCACACCCCAATCTTTGTGGCATGTGTTTTTAAATATTGTAGGTGGAGTCCCACTACATAGCACCACTATAATGTTTCTTCTACAACAGCCTTGTGAATAAATTTGGTATATGAAAATTGAAAGAAACCTATTGTTTGTGTGTGCATGCGTGTGTGTGCTTGCATGTGTATATGTTTGTCTCTACTTATCTTGACATTGCATGATGGTTGAGAAAGAATGCCATTCATTTCCAATATTCTGCAAAATCATGTCTGGCTATGAGGAAATATTGTCTTGCTTAGAAACAGGTATGGGCATCCAGCCATGGACAATCTGCCTCAATAACTTTCATCCAACTCACACAAGCATGTAAAAGTAGACATTAGAACAATGATGATAATGATATGGATTAGCTTCTGTACATTCTTCAAGTGTTATTCCTTGAATTAAACACATGAAAAGGTAGTGTGATATATAGATTCATTATTTTAAAATTCTTTCTTCTTCAATGTACAATTTTTTCAAGGAATTTTTTTTAATGGTTTAATCAAAAGGGGAAGCAACTGCTCTAGACCTTTCTGTAGGGACTACTGACACTAGGGCAGGGAAGAAAGTAAGTATGACTCATGTTATCCTCAGACTGGGGACATGGTCCAAATACAACGGAATAGACTCTGCCAAAAGCACTCTAGGACCAAGGAGAGATTTAACCCTGTAAGCATTTAAACTGGCCAAAGCCAGTTATTCTTCGTGTTTAATGCTCATATCAGCCAGTTCTATCTTCTCACACATACCCTATAATGTCAATCTAAATGTAAACGATCACACCATTAGTATCTCGAAATTACAAGATCAATTCAAAACAATGTGATCAAATAAGCAATACATTTGATTGAGTAATCTGAATGCAGAAGGGTTAAACTGAACAAGAGGTTAGATCTACTACCTTTGAAATATAGAAAAACTATTTCAGCTGTTGCAAAAACTTCAGATTTTGTCAAGAATTTTATTTCTTTTGTTGCCAGATTTCTAATAATGTTAATGGCATATATGTTTCAATAATTGTTTAAATAATCAACAATTTGGAAGGGTTAGTAAATAATTAGTTTCATCATTATTAAATTGCTATTTGAAACATAAAACATTTCTACACGAAATTTTTGAAATCAACAAGTTTTATATCATAATGCCAGAAGCAGTCTCAGATAAGGTGGTATTGATTCATTCTGGTTTGCTGAATTTTCATCATGTGTTTATAGTGAAGCATTATAATCTAAGCTTTATTATTTTTTGATTTATCTGAAATATGCTCACAGACACAAGCATTACACATAACTTTCTGTGGTGATCAAAGAAACTTGAATTTGAGGTGAGAGTACATTCTAAAAATGGAAATAAGGAGTAAAGGAGACAGGGAAAGAGGGAGGGCCCAAAATATTTTATGATCACTAGTGTAATTTGATGAAGTTATTTATGATCTCATGCCAAGTACTTGCTGCTAAACCATATCATCTTACATCTATAACTATTTTTGAAAACTATAATCGGTGCTTACATTAATTTTCGTGAGAGTCATAAAAGTTTTAACTTTGTAGATTATATTCCTAATCATAATATAAAATGTTAAAGTTATGGCGGAAATATCAAATACAGCAAGTCTCAATAGAATTGGCAGAGAGCTAAATAAAATATCATCTGGTATTTTGTTACATCTCCTTTCTGAGTTCACTTCTGTCATGGTCAGCTTTGCCTTTCACCCTTGCAGGGTGAGTAAAATAAAACCAATCAAACACTGAAGGTGATCAATCTAATTAACTGCCTCCCTTTCTCAAACATAGCCCATTGCCAATAATGAAAAAAACTATTAAGTTTCTTATAAAAATACAAAAAAAAAAAAACTCTTTTCATTCAAAACAGTAAATATAATTTTGGGGCAGGGCTTATACTGAAATTTATTTGTACCCAACAGAAAAATACAAGCAAACCTATATTGTTTGTGGCTTTATCCTGGTCAGCTCTAATCCAGCAGTTCCAATGACAAAAGATATTATTTGGCAAATTAT